>NW_024080779.1:2476166-2577684 GCF_003009895.1 Hyaena hyaena
TCAGCATTTCTGTATCCCTTGGGTAAATTCCTAGCAGTGCTATGGCTGGGTCATAGGGGAGTTCTATTGTTAGTTTCCTGAGGAGCCTCCACACTGTTTTCCAGAGGGGCTGTACCAGTTTACATTCCCACCAACAGTGTAGGAGGGTGCCCGTTTCTCCACATGGGAAGGTCTTTTAAAACATGTCCCTCAAGACAGAAAACCATAAAGGAAAAGATATACGTGAATGTATAAAAATCAAATTTCTGGGGCACCTGGGTGGCTCAGTTGGTTAAGTGTCCAACTCTTGGTTTCAGCTCAGGTCATGATCTCATGGTTCATGGGTTTGAGCGCTGTGGCAGGCTCCACAGTGACAGCATGGAGCCTGCTTGGGATCCTCTCCCACTCTCTCTGCTCCTCCCCTGCTCACATGTGCTCTCTCCCTCTTAAAAAAAAAATATTCTTAAAAAATGAAGTTCCAGTTTCTTAAAAAAATAAATAAAAACAAAAATAAACTTTCTATATGCCAAAGAAATAAAAAGGCAAGGATATGCTGAGAAGACTTGTGACCTATGAAAAAGGGTTAACACATACGGTGTTTACAAGTCAGTAAAGAAGATAAATATTCTAACAGGAAAAAAACCAGGCAAAAGACAAGGACGGGCAGTTTACAAAGGAACAAATACAAATAGCCAATGAAAAAATGAAAGCAGTTCAAATTCACTAATAATAAAAAACGAAAATGAACCAAAAACACCATGCCATTTATCAATTTTTCCCCCATGTTTTGCCTAGCATGGCAAAGAATAAAGGAAATGATAATAGCCAGTGTTGACCAGGGCATGAGGAAATAAGCACTTTCAAATACAGCTGTTGGGAGAATAAATTGGTATAATCTTTCTGGAGGGTAATTTGGCAATATGTTTCAAAAGTATTAAATGTGCCTGCTCTTTAACGGAGTTGTTAAAATCACAGGAATTGATCCTAAGGAAATAATCAGATACACTATTTGTAAAAACAACATTGTTTTACAATGTTGAAAATTTAGAAACCATCTGACTGCTTTAACAATATGGAATTGGGTAACTAATTATGATACATCCGTCAGTGAATCGCAGTACATCCATATGTTGGAATACTATTCAGCCATTAAAAATAATGTCATACAAGAATGACATGCAAAATGCCTATGGTACACCAATAAGTGCAAAAAGTAGGCGATGGACTTGTGTGTATTGAGTGTATTGATTGTACAACTCATAGAAAGATAGGAAGGAAACAAAATATTAATGAGGGTTATTTCCGGGTGGTAAAGTTATGGATGGTTTTAATGTTTGTGTTTTTCAGCTTTTTATTCCCAATTGTTTTGCATTACAAAAGCATTCTCTAGGAGAAAAAAAAACTAGAAATCACTATTACAGGGTAAACTCTTGTGGTTTGTTCTTTTGTCTATAAATGCAACTGATGGAGGATAAATAATTTGTGTTCATAGTGGTCTTGTGCCAAGTCCAGCCTGTTAGACCTATACTAAATTTCCATGAGCAATAACAAGAGTGGATCAGATTGTGGATAGTTTAAATGAGAAAACTGCTGGGAAACTCACCTCACTGCATCCTGCACTATGAAGACACGGCTTTCTCTGACACTTGCTTTTCAACCTCCAGTGGCCACTGAATGTCACTGTGGTTTCAGGGAAATGCAGCAAAGATAAGACTTTTTGGTCTTGGTAATGACTGTGGAAATTGGGGCAAGAAAAATAAATAGGCAGATCAGTCCCCGAATTCTCTAGAGGCCTGCACAAGGCCTACAGCCTCCTGTTTCTACTAACAATACATTTGGGCTGATAAACGAGCAATGAGAACAGAATGTTTGAGTCAACACTTCTCAGACACGAAGCTTTTGCAAGTACCATGTAGTAAAAACCAAAAGCCCCAGGTTGTGACCCGGGTTCTGCCAAACCCTGGCCAGATTCCGTCAATGGACAGTTGGGGAAACTGAGCTCAGAGATAGAGGACAGCCTCAGGAGGCAGAAAGGGGTTACCCGACAGGCTGACTAAACACCTGCTTAGGGTACCAGCCGAGAGCAAAGGGACCAACTAGCGATGCCTTTCCTGGAGGCAGAAGTCATGTAGCATCCCCTCATCTCCATACTCTGGTGTACAGTGTGGGGTCTGGCACATAGTAGGTGCTCAGGAAAGTTGGAATGGCATGCCTGATTACTATCCCTTCAGTCTGGATTAGGCGCCCCTCCCCAGTGATGCCACAGTACTTGTGTTTACTGCTATCATAACACTTATGGTGCTGAGTTACAGTGGTCCCTTTACATGTCGGTTGGTTGCTCGAGGCTAGGGGACTGTCTTTTGATACAATCTCCTGCACTTGGTGCAAAAGCAAAAAAAGTTTTTATAATCCCATATAATCCCTCTCCCCCGTCCCCCATCCACCCAAGGTGGTGCATCATGGTAACTATCAAATCCTCTCCCCCTTGCCCCAGTGGGCTGAGTTACAAGTTTGGAGAAGCTGGAATTGGATGAGGGGTAGGAATAAGAGGTCCAGTAGTAGAGGTTAGTGAGGCTAGGCAGCTCTAAGTCGATGATGGCAAAACTACGCCATTGGTGGGATGGTTGGAGAGAGATGCTGAGAGCAGGAGACACGTCACAAGGGGGCTGATGAATTTGCATATGATGTAAATGCTTCCTCTCTCTCCCTGTGAAATCTTCAGTACGACCTTCAATGCTCTGTCAATAGATTTTTGGGTGTGTGTGTGAAGAAGTGTCAACGTTGGCGGGCAAAGGCAGGTGTTGCCCCTGGGAAAAACTGATCCATGTGTTATAGTCGCCCAGCACACGCGCCCCTCGGCTCCACGCTCTTTCCAGGACAGCTGATTTGTCTTATTCACATAGGCCTGTTATCATCAGCAGCCCTGATATCTGGGAGCCTCAGAGACGAAATGTGACTCTGCGTAAAGTCAACCCCCAAGTGTACACAGAGTGGCTACTTCCGTGGTACTGACCCTTCTTTTTTATTTTTGTTGTTCTTTATTGAGGTATAATTGACATAACATATTAGTTTCAGATATACAATGTAATAATTTGATATTTGTATATAGTGCAAAATGATCACCACCATAAGTCCAGCCAATAATCCTCACCGTACATGTACGTTACATCCTTATGACTTATTCACTTTACTTTAAATTTATTATTGTTATCATTTTGTAAAAATTGAAGTCCAGTTGGCTTATATTAGTTTCAGGTGTATGATATAGTGATTCTACATTTATATACATTATGAAATGCTCACCACATTATGGGTAGTTACCGTCTGTCACCATACAAAGCTATTACAATATTGACTATTCCCCATGTTGTACTTTACATCCCCATGTCTTACTTATTTTATAACTGGAAGATTGTAACTCTTAATCCCCTTCACCTATTTTGCCCATCCTCCCCAAGCCCTCTCCCCTCAGGCAACCACTAGTTTGTTTTCTGTATTTTTGAGTCTGTTTCTGTTTTGTTTTGCTCCTTTGTTTCATTTTTTAAATTCCACATATATGTGAGATCATACAGTATTTATTTATTTCTGTCTGACTTCTTGCACTTACCATAATACTCTCTAGGCTCATGCATGTTGTCACAAATGGCAAGATTTCATTCTTTTGAATGGCTAATATTCCACTGTGTGTGTGTATATAAATGTATATACCACACCTTTTTTTAATACCCATTCATCTATCGATGGACACTTAGGTTGCTTCCTTGCCTTGGCTATTGTACGTAATGATACAAAGCCAGACAAAGACACTAGCAAAAAAGAAAATTATAGGCCAATATCCCTGTTGAACATACATAGAAAAATCCCTAATAAAATATTAGCAAACCAAATTTGACTTATTCATTACTGAAAATTTGTACCTTCTGATGTCCTTCCACCCATTTCACCCAAACCACACCCCCAGCTTCAGGGAACCGCCAATCTGTTGTCTATATCCATAACTTGGCTTTTTTGTTTGTTTTGTTGTTATTTTACATTCCACATATAAGTGAGATCATACAGTATTTCTTTTTTCTGTCTGACTTATTTCACTTAGCATCATGCCCTCAGGGTCCATCCATGTTGTCATAAATGGTTCAGGTCATGATCTCACAGTTTGTGAGTTCAAGCCCTGCATCAGGCTCCATACTGCCTGTGTGGTGCCTGCTTGGGATTCTCTCTCTCTCTCTCTCTCTCTCTCTCTCTCTCTGTCTGTCTTCCTCTCTCAAAAATAAAGATTAAAAAAAAAAGAAAAAGTAAAGCATGTATCCATCAGCTCCCCATCTCCTATGCAGGACCAGCTACATAATCTGAAGGACCCAGTGCAAAATGAAAACACAGGGCCCCTTGTTCTGCTTAGATCAGAGAAAGAACTCTTGATAATGTTACTAATTCTCTCCTTGTTCCTCCGTGGCTCCTCTTTTCCCGTTTCCAAAGGAGCTAGGGAAAGGTGCGAGCATTCCTTAGCACAATCTGTACCTTCCTGGGGTCATGACATTAATACATTCAGGGATGAACAATGTTTTCCTTCCATATTCTTTCTCATGTTGGCGAGTTTGCCTGGACTGCTATCTTCCTCTAGTCTGTGGCTTTGGTTGGATGATGGGTGCTGACAAGAAAAATGACATGCTACTTGTGGGGATGAGCACTGGGTGTTATATGGAAACCAATTCGACAATAAACTATTTGTAAAAAAAAAAAAAAAAGAAAAAGAAAGAAAAATGACATGCTATCATAGACTTTGTGCTGGGGACAGCTCTTCCTCCCAGTGCTTGTTTTGAGTATGCACACAGCAAAATAGGGGCAGTCTTGACTCTCCATCTGTGGCAAAGACTGCTGGTCAATTACCAAAATATGTTCTTACCCTAGGAACACGGCACATGGCTACACCTTCTCCCGTCCCGTGTGCGGTAGGTGTAGCCATTTGACTATGTTCTCCCCAG
This sequence comes from Hyaena hyaena, assembly GCF_003009895.1. Taxonomy (NCBI): domain Eukaryota; kingdom Metazoa; phylum Chordata; class Mammalia; order Carnivora; family Hyaenidae; genus Hyaena; species Hyaena hyaena. Next base: position 2,481,125 of record NW_024080779.1, read on the forward strand.
TGGAATGTGAATGAACATGAAGTCTGCCATGTCCAAGCCTTAAGAAATTGAACATGCCTCCTCCGTACTGCAATTCACAGCAACCTAACTTGAACCAAACAGATGATATCCATGATTTAAGAGCTGTAGGGGCAGCCCCATAAAAGGAAACCAGATCCTTAAGTTACCACAGGTCAGAGCTGCCTTGTTTACCATGACTTATGTACTTACATCACAAATATTATGAGAGAGATACGTTAACTTCTTTTTAAAAAATCCCTGTACTATTAGCACTCTTTGTTATAGCAGTTTGCCATTTTGCCCTAAATCACTGCAAATGTGCTCTATATGGACTCATACCAGAGCCCCAGTTAGTGCCTTTTTGCTGCTGTTAAATCTTGTGCAGGTGAAGGCAAGTCTTATTACACCTGTGAAAAGAGATTGAGTTGTTCCCCTGGTGGGAATGTTTGCACAGACACAGCCGTCAGGTCACTTGTCCTTCCAGGGTGGAAGGTGATCTGGCCAAGATCAGAGGTCATATTGAAGTTGGAGTCAAGGGTGGAGCCTGTCTATGGAAAGCCCAACTGGCCCATGCAGGGACTGAATCTATTAAGACCTTAGCCTCATTAACAATAAGCAGAACTCAATTGAGTTAATGATCCCAGGAGAAAAAAGCCTGAGAGTATGATAAGTTGTTTTCTTGAAAAATAATAGTGAAAGAAAGCCTTTAGAATTCCAATAAAGGATCCTAGACACAGAAGAGAAAAGTCACATTTTTGTCATTCTAACTTGATTCTACGGTTACTAAAGATTGTATTCTGTGGGAAATTTCACTCGAATGGGTTATTAGAGCTTCAGATTTACTTGAGCAAAGAAAAGTAGGGTTGTCAAAGAGTTGCCAAACCTCAAAGACACTTGATACAAGGTATTCTGAATCTTTATGGTGCAGACAAGCTATCCTTTCTTTAGGTGGCGAGAAATGGAATCTTTTGTCTTCCTAGAAAGCCATGGAAGGCTTTTATTGATTTCATGAAAGCAGAATTGTGGGTTTAAGAAACATTAGCTGTGTCACCTCCTCAAAGACACTGAGAAATGTGCACCCTTTAAACATGAAAGAAGTAGAGTGTGAATTATTTTAGCTGCAAGTTTAAAGGGTGATCTTAGAAACCGAATTCTTTGGCAAGTAAGATTTACTCCTCTTTATAATTGGGGGGCAGGAGGTGAACCTGCACAAAGAATTAAGCCCGTGTAAGAATTAAATATTTATTTGCCTCCTATAAAAACGGAAGCAATAAATCATAAATTTCTTTGAAAAAAAAGTCTTTGAAAATAACTTTTCATCTCTTTCAGGGGAAGAAAATCCATCACCTGGTTAGCGCCAGGTGGTAGCAGTAGTTGATTGATGTTTTTCAAATGGGAGAATGTATTTTGAATTAGTTGGGGGATGTTTGGGATATTTTTCTTGAGAGGGAATGCTTTCCTCTCAGGTCGTGAGTAATCAGCATTTGCATGCCATGAACTTTTGTTATTTCACGTCTTTGGAGCCTGAACATGCAGTGTTGTCCATTCATAGCTAAGTGATGGATGGCTCAGTTAGCTTGGCTTTATGACCGATCATCCCAAAACGCAGCAGCTTAAAGCCCTAATCATTTTATGTACTCACAATTCTGTTGGTCAGTTATTTGGGTTGAGTGGCTATTTTGCTGCTTCTACCTGCAGTCACTTATGCAGGGAAGCTGGAGGGAAAGGGTAAAGCCAAATGCGGAATGGCTTCCTCCTTCCCTACTTCTCCAGGAGAGGACGGAAGGGTCTTCTGGCCAAAGCTAACTAGAGCCTATCTGGCAAAGAAGAGTCTTGGAAATGTAGGTTTTGTAGCTTTCAGCAGTACAGGGGAGATTAGAGAAGGCCAGGTGTGGACAAAGTACCCATAGACAATATCTGACATAACTACCTACCTCAAAGGAAGTTGAAATGATTAATGAGATAATAATATACCAATTGTGTAATAGGGTGCCTGGGCACATGGTGAACACTCACAAAGCAGTTCTGCTCTGTGTAGCTGGGGGGTGTAAATACATGTATGTAACAGTCCCCTTGGATGTATCTTTCTTGCCTCTGCTAAATAGTTCTTTATAAACTAGAATGTTTTTTAGACTAGATTAAGAGCTCCATAGAAAATATTTTCTGATTTATTTCAACATATTTAGCTGCTAGAAGTAGACTTTAAAACTTTTTTTCTATAAAGTGCTCTATAAATATTAATGTAGTATGTAGATCTTTCATTTTGCTTCAATGGCTACAGAGTATGGGTTACCACTTGTCTCTAAGTCAGTTGTGGAACTCTACCGAATAGGAGTATCTCTGTGACTAATTTTCCTTTTAATTCAATGGTTTCTTTGCATTTTCTTGCTTGAGTTTCGGAGCTTTAAAGTGTGATGAATTTTGCATTAACACAAATCCTGGAGATGACTGTAGAATTTAAATTGCTTCGTGAAAGCAACTTCAGTTCTGAGTTTTTCATCCTGCCAGCCTTGGCTAACTTCTCAGACTTCCTTGCAGCCATCACCAAATGGTCTCCCGTTGCTCTGAACTCAGTTTTTCTCCTAAGGCTGGATTTTGAGGGCCATCTTCCAGGACAGTTTCTGGCTAGTAGAGGTAGTAGAGGCTTCTCTACACTTGGTGTTCCTGTGCGCATGCTCGACAGTTGAATAATTCCACTGAGTGGCAGGAAATGAACAGGAAAAATGAGAATGAAATGAAAAAAAAAATGGGAAGAAATCCTGTATGAGAAACCAGGTAGCATTCCAACTCACCTTTGTCTGGACAGTTATCAAGCCGATATGAGCTATGACGGCATGGTCTGCATTAGACAACCCACTCCTCTGCTCTTGTGCTCTGGCAAACGTATACTTACCATTAGTTGGTCATCTACCCTTGGCCTTACTCTACCACATGATTGTCTCACTTCTACCTGCCCATGTACTTGATACTTTTATACTTGCCTATGTATCAGGCAGATATCTTTAAAATGATCAAGTGGTTCCTATCATCTTTATGATAAAATTCACGCCTCTTGCCATGTTGGTCAAGGCCTTCCCTGTTTTGATGTTGGCTCCTTTTTCATCCAGTCTAAACTCCTGCTACTCCCCACCTAATAGGTTATACTCCAGCTATACTGAATTTCATCACCCACACCCACCAGCTGCCAGCTCACCACCAATAATCAACAACCACGGGCCACTCACTAACCCTGCTCATGCCCATTAAGCCCTGCTTACTACATCTGTCCATTAGGCCTCTCCACCTCCAGCCATACCCAACAGCCCTGGCCACCACCATGATCTCTGCCCACCAGATATGTCTACGAACAGCAGCCCAAGTTACTCTTCCTACTTCTCAACCCTTCGTTGACTCTCCTTAGTATCTCATTAAATGTCCCATGCATCAGTCCCCTTCTCCCTAATTCTAACTTGTTCTAGATCAAACCACCACCATCTCTCCCCTAGAACACTGCATCAGCCTCCTGACTAGGCTCCCTGCCTTCAGGCTAGCCTCCCTCCAATCCATCCAAAGCTTGCTGCTACAGTGATCTTTATGACATCTAAAGAGGACCATGTCCTCCCCTTTATAAAAGACTGTGATGGTCATTCGTGCTGTCGACCAAATTTATTGCCTGTCCGCTCTTTGAGGCACATGGTAGGATCACACTTCTCCAGCCCCTTGAAGTTAGGTGTGATCACATGATCTGCTTTAGCCAATGAAATGTGAGAAGTGATGAATGACATCATGGGGCAGAAACTATAAGAGCCAGTGTACAATTTGCCCTATTTTCTGCCTCTCTGGCTCCGTGTGGTGACTGTTCTGTTGGTCTGGCTCCATGAGTGAGAGGTCCCCAGACTACTCACAAAGGATATGGAGAATGAGTAGGAAACAAACCTTGTTGTTTGAAACCACTGATGTTGGGGGTTTTGATGCAGCATAATCTGGCATATTTTAAAGTTCCAACTCCTCGGCAAAATATTGGTATCCTTTATAACCTGATGTCCACCTTCCAGTCTCACTTTATACTATTTCTCTCCTCACATCCTATACTCTACACAACTATGATTCCTGGTCTGTGCTCTGGTGCTTTCCTGCTTTGATTATTTGCTGTTTCACCTGTGCTTCTAATTCAGCATGTTCAAAACCCATCTTTCCCTCTTTAAACTCTGGTAGCATTTCATCTGGATCATTTTTCTATTTATATCAGGGTTTCTTATATATATATATATATATATATATATATATATATATATATATATATAAAATCTACTCTGCCTGGAATCTCCTTCATGCCAGGGTTTGTGTCTAAACTGTCTTTGTATGCATCTACATATTTAGATCAATGCCCTTGATTGTGTGAGTGCTTAAAAATTTGTCAAATGAGTGTCCTTTGTTCCTGAAATACAGTATAATTATAATGGTCATCTTAATTTTCTTTTATTTTTTTTAACATTTATTTATTTTTGAGAGACAGAGACAGAGTGTGAGTGGGGAAGGGGCATAGAGAGGGAGAGACACAAAATCCGAAGCAGGCTTCAGGCTCTGAGCTGTCAGCACAGAGCCTGACATGGGGCTTGAATTCATGAACCGTGAGATCATGACCTGAGCCAAAGTCGGATGCTTAACCAACTGAGCCACCCAGGTGCCCCAAGAGTCATCTTAATTTTCATGGTAGGGTTTTTTTTTTTTAATTTAAAAAGCAGCTTTAAAGTAAAATAAGTCAGTCAGAGAAAGACAGATATCATATATTTTCACTCACATGTGGAATTTGAGAAACTTAACAAAAGACCTTGGGGGAAGGGAAGGAAAAAAAAATTACAGAGAGGGAGGGAGGCAAACCATAAGAGACTCTTAAATACAGAGAACAAACTGAGGGTTGATAGGGGTGGGGAGTAGGGAAAATGGGTGATGGGCATTGAGGAGGGCACTTGTTGGGATGAGCACTGGGTGTTGTTCGTAAGTGATGAACCACGGGAATCTACCCTTGAAACCAAGAGCACACTTGTATACACTGTATGCTAGCCAACTTGGCAAGAAATTATTTAAAAAAATAATAAAAAATAAAAAGCACCTTTATTGAGGTATAACTGATATACAAAAACACCTGCTCATGTTGAATGGATATGACTGATGCGTTTGGACATGTGCTTACAGCCATGATACCATCACTATAGCCAAGGTAACACAACTTATCCATCACCTCTAAAAGTTTCCTTGCACCCCCTGTTTTTTGTTGTGATAAGAACCCTCAGTCTGAGATCTACTCTCTCCACACGATTTTAAGTGCACGGTACCATGTTGTTAACTATAGGAACAGTGCTGCTCAGCAGATGTCTAGAAGTCTGTCCCGTTGCATAACTGAACGTTTATACTCATTGAACAATCAGGCCCCATTTCCCTCTCCTTCCAGCCTTAGGTAACCACCATACTATTCTCTGCTTCTAGGAGTTTGACTCTTTTAGATACTTTGTATGAATGGAGTCATACAGTATATGTCCTCCGGAGACTGGATTATTTCACTCAGCATAATGTCCTCAAGGTTCATCCATGTTGTCACAAATGGTTGGGTTTTCTCCTTTTTTTTTTTTTTTTTTTTTTTTTTTTTTGTTTTTTTTTTTTTTTTTTTTTACACCACAGTTTCTTTATCCGTTCATCTGTTGATGGCCATTTGGGTTGATTCCATAGCTTGGAATCAATGGTATAATGGTAGAGTTTATTTGGGTNAGTCATACAGTATATGTCCTCCGGAGACTGGATTATTTCACTCAGCATAATGTCCTCAAGGTTCATCCATGTTGTCACAAATGGTTGGGTTTTCTTCTTTTTTTTTTTTTTTTTTTTTTTAGGTTGAGTATTATTTCATTATATGTTATACACCACAGTTTCTTTATCCGTTCATCTGTTGATGGCCATTTGGGTTGATTCCATAGCTTGGAATCAATGGTATAATGGTAGAGTTTATTTGGGTGACTGGGTGGGTTTGGGAGTAGCTCTGAGGAAGTGTAGGGTAACTGATTAGGGGGATGGGATGGAAAAGGAGAACGGGGAGGCAACAGTGAAGTTCATGCATTGTTACCTGGCATCTGCTCAAACCGCTCTGTGCTAAACACTGTGAAGAATTTCTAGGGAGAAGACACCGTTCTTGACCCCATGAACTCATTGTTTGGTTTGGTGACAAAACATGGAGATTATAGTACAGACGTGGGTTACTAAAATCCTGTTCCAGATAGTGAATCTTCAACTAGTCCTGCAATACACTGTTGTATCTCTAAGGCTGTCATAGCAATTTTCAAGCAAGGTGAGTAATAGTTTACCTCAATTTAAAAATTACCAGGCATTTAAATTTAGGAGGAGGGGGCAATTCACAAAATAGTAATTATTGCAAATGCAAACCAGGACAAGCTGTTGTAAATATGAAAAAATTGGCTAATTGGAACTTGTTCCCACTATGCTTTTTGTGGTTGATTCTATTCTGTGTGACTGGATAGCATTTTTAATCTCCAAAGCTCTTTGAAGCAATTTGACATTATTTGAATATAGTGTGTGTGTGTGTGTGTGTGTGTGTGTGTGTGGTGTATTGGTCAGTGGTGATAAATGTTTCATGTTTATCGTGGGGGGCTGGGAGACCCTAGTCTGTAACATTTGCCTATTTGTTCAGTGTAACTACTTCCACCATGGCCAGTTGTAAAACTGCCAGAAGAACACTGAGTGTGGAGTTGGGAAGAAAGGTGTGTAAACAGGCGCCAGTACCCCACTTGGCGCGGAGGTGTGAGGGGGCAGGGAGGCAGAGTGAGGGGTGAGGGTAAACAGGGGTATAAATAAGCAAAGGAACTGCTTTAAAGACTCTAAAGGAGGAAGCAAGGCCAACGGTGTGGATAACTTTGAACTACAGTAGACCCTTGAGCAACACAGGATTGAACTGCATTGGTTCACTTATACGTAGGTCTTTTTCAATAAATATAGTATAGTACTGTAAATGTCTTCTTTTTTTATTGTTTTTAACGTTTTATTTATTTCTGAGATAGAGAGACAGCATGAGAAGGGGAGGGTCAGAGAGAAAGGGAGACACAGAATCCGAAACAGGCTCCAGACTTCGAGCTAGCTGTCAGCACAGAGCCTGATGTGGGGCTGGAACCCAAGAACCGTGAGATCATGGCCTGAGCTGAAGTCGGCCACCCAATCGACTGAGCCACCCAGGCACACCCAGTACTGTAAATGTCTTTCTCTTCCTTATGATTTCCTAATTTTTAAATTATTATTATTATTATTATTTTACTTTTTGGAGAGAGAGTGCGAGAGCACGCGCACCAGGGAGAGGGGCAGAGGGAGGCAGAAAGAGAATCTTAAGCAGGCTTGATCCCACAACCCTGGGATCATGACCTGAGCCGAAATCAAGAGTTGGATGTTCAACAATTGAGCCACCCAAGTACCCATCTTCCTGATGACTTTTTTTTAAAATTTTTTTTAAATGTTTTATTTATTTCTAGGAGAGAGAGAGAGACAGCGTGAGCAGGGGAGGGTCAGAGAGAGAGGGAATCACAGACTCCGAAATAGGCTCCAGGCTCTGAGCCGGCAGTCAGCACAGAGCCCGATGCAGGGCTCGAACCCACAAACCGCGAGGTCATGACCTAAGCGAAAGTCGGACGCTTAACCGACTAAGCCACCCAGGCGCCCCTGATGACTTTCTTAATAACATTTTCTTTTCTCTGGCTTCCTTGACTGTAAGAATACAGTATTTAATATATATAATATACAAAATATGTGTTACTTGACACTTTCTGTTATTGGTAAGGCTTCTGGTTAACGGTAGTCTATTAATAGTTATGTTTTGGGGGAGTCAGAAGTTAAATGCGGATTCTCGACTAGGTGGAGGTTGGCACCACTAAGCCCTGTGCTGTTCAAGGATCAGTTGTACTTTATCAGCTTCCTAAAAAAGCGAAAGTCTTGTTAAACTGCGCTGCTAACAGTGCCGGACTTTCACCGGAGCTGCCTTAGCAGTTGGGACAAATAACACGAACTTTGCTTTAGGAGATTTTTAGGCACTGATTTTGCATTTTTAAGAAGTTACTTGGGGCGCCTGGGTGGCTCAGGCGGTTAAGCTTTTGACTCTTGGTTTCAGCTCAGGTCATGATCTCACAGTTCATGAGTTTTGAGCCCTACATTGGGCTCTGTGCTGACAGTGCAGAGCTTGTTGGGATTCCCTTTCGCTCCCTCTCTCTCTGCCCTCCCCCACTTGTCCTGTCTCTCTCTCAAAATAAATAAATTTTAAAAAGATAAAAATTAAAAAAAAAGAAGTTACTTTGGAACTAATATATGGTGATAACATCAGAATAGTGTTTATCTTCTGGTTATAGAGGAGGAGGGGACACAGGGCCCATTCTGAGGTGCTGAAAACTTTCCATATCTTGATCTGGGTAATGATCATGTATGTTCATTTATATCTCCATAATAAATAATTTAAAAAACTTTGCTCACTTTGAACATCCTGTCCCCTCCCCACCAAATATTTCTTTTAGGTATGTATTAGATAAAAAATAGTGGGAAGAGAGTGAGGGGTAGGGAAGAAATACAGATTATCTTATTAGGCAAAGTACATCCCAATAATTACTATATACGATGTGTTTTGCACAGTGTACATTTCACACTGTGCATTATTCATTACATACACGGTGGTATTAGCTCGGAAATTGGGATCAGGTAAATAACACCAGGAAGTAATGACTGTTGACATTACATGTAGTAATCTGTTTTCCCGGAACAAACTGTAAATGTATTCTGTTTGGAATTAATACAGTATTTTAAATTTTATCCATAAAAATGACTTATGAGATTCAATCCATTAGTTTAATGGAATATCGCAATCATTATTCCAAACTTATTTATATTGCAATCAGTAGAATGGGATGTCTCTTCCGAATGAGAAAATGAATGTGAATGCCAAAGATTTTCTCTTATTTAATTTTAATAATTGTAAATCATCATATATGATACGTATTTTTCATATTTATGCCTGTAAGTAAATCCCACCAGAGAAAATAGAATAGGGGAAAGCCACATTAAAACTTGCCAACTGTTTCTCTTAGATGGTTTTAGGGTTTTATGTTTCCACGATGACATGATCAGCATTAAGGCATGATCCCTATTGAGGGTCAGGTGTAGGCCAGGAGTGATGAGCAAGGGAAGGCCAATGGCATGGTACTCATTACTTGAAACAGTTCAGAGGAGCTTTGCATTTCACCAGGATATATGTCAAGGCTAGAGCTTCTAATTAAGACCTTAGAAGATCTTGGGATGGCAATTCCTTTTGGAAAGAATGCTAAAACAATTTTTGGGTGGGATGCTCTTGGTGCCACTGCGTCTAGAAATTAGTCTATCAGCAGGCTTGAAATGTTACTATTAGACACTCATTCCTTTGGTTTGTAGTAGCACCTCTGCAGGATGGTCCCATTAAAATATCCTGCCACTTACAAGTTGTGTTTAACAAGTTTCTTAACCTGTCTATGCCTCAGTTTCCTCATTTATAAAAAGGAGAAGATAAGAGGAACTGCATCATAGGCTTCTGATGGTCAAATGGTAAATACAACTCTCACATCAAGGCATGGTTGATTTGTCATATTGTCAAATCTCTTTCCTAAAGATACAATTTCAGAGACAACACTCAGAAGGAATGAATGAAATTGGAGGCTTCTATATGGTGCTGTGTCCCTTATAGGAAAAATAGAAGGTTGAGGAACAAAAGAATGGGAACAGGAACGGCCCCACTAGCCATCACTCCCAGTGACCCGCTGGAGGATTTTGTGTTTCCTGTTTCTGTAACTCTATGCTTTACGGTGGAAAGGGGCTCACTCTCCCCAGGGGGACACAACAAGGATCTCATTGACCTATAAGCTACAACTGACACTTGGATCCTTTGTGTTCCTTGTGGCCAATGGCCAACAGCCAAGAAGAGGACCCACCATCTCATCATGCATAATTGGCCCCAATAGGCAGGAGATGGGACTAATGTGCCACAATGAGAATAGAGAGGAATATGTGTGAAACTCTGATGAGCCAACTGGGTGATCCCTGACATTGCCCTAGTCTGTCACTGGGAGTGAGTATGTGCAGCAATCCCACTCTGAGAAGGGTATGGTTCACTAGGGCCTCTGATCTTCAGGAATGAGGGTTTGGATCAAACTGTCAGATGAAAGGCCAAGTCCTGCCAAGGTGACAGCTGTGGAAGCGAGGGCAGGGGGGCATTTAGAATGGATAGTGTAAGAGAAGGGCAACGAGTACAGTTGTGGCTCAAGAACAAGTCAAGTGTGATTGGGAGGCTGGACTTTACTCCACCAGTCTCCCCTCTTGTAAGGCCCACAAGAGCCCTGGATGGGCTTCTCCCTGAACACGTATGGAGAAGTCGATCCACACAATACAGGAATGGGCTGCAGCAGACTGACCAGATGTGTCACTCAGATCCCTCTTTAAGAAGGATTTACTGTCCAGCTGCAAGGAGAGTAATTCATTGACAGCCATCAGCTGTTAGCACCTTCCGGGGTAGCCTCAGCTTTTGAGTCAAGTTCGTGCTCTTCTTGGGGCAGCCTCTGGTCAATGGCTGAGCAAGGCAATGGTACAAGAACCTAGCCATTTCTGTCCAACATGAAACCCGTCCAGTGGAGATCTTTGCTCCGGAAACCCCCCATCGGGCTGCCAGAATCTTTCTCATGTCTGCACCAAGTCTGATGGCCTCTCCTACCTGAGACCTGTCTCCTTCTTTTTCCTTCACAGGTATCATTTTCCAATAAATCTCAGTGTCTGCTTCCTGGACAGCCCTTCTTCCCTGCATTCCGGTTTTCTGTGAGGCCAGCTGGGATGTTGTAGTCCATGATATGACCAGTGGACCCCATACCTCCTTTGCTGTGAAGTGGGTCTCCCTCATTGGATTCCATACTTGTGGCTGGTGCATTCCATAAGCACGTGGCTAGTGGTTCTGGTTGAGGTTCTGCAGGTAGGAAAAACAAACCCATGCCCAAAATAGGTATCCATCTCTGTGGGAATGAACTGCCAGCCCTTTCAGGATAGATGTGGCTGACTGTAGTAAACACTACCAAGTGGTTGGGGCGCCTGGGTGGCTCAGTCTGTTAAGTGTCTGACTTCGGCTCAGGTCATGATCTTGCAGTTCGTGGGTTCCAGTCCCACGTCAGGCTCTGTGCTGACGGCTCAGAGCCTGGAGCCTGCTTGGGAATCCGTGACCCGCTCTCTCTCTGCCCCTCCACTGCTCCTGCTCTGTCTCTCTCGAAAATAAATAAACATTAAAAAAAAAAAAAAACCCTACCACTACCAAGTGACAGATAGATCTCCTTGGGGAATGGCACCATACCAGGACTTAAGTTCTGGTTACTGTTACTGGCAACTTAAACATTTAGAAGCACAGTAGCCAAATCACCCTAGAGAGTGCACCTGTACTTTTGGGCCCATGTGTTACCTCAGTTCCTGCCACTATGCTACACCTTTCCAGAACATATGTTGCCAGTGTTTGGGTAGGTGACAAAGAAGGGTGGTTAGTTAGCATCATTTAGTTTACTTGATGTCTAGTGGCTCTTCCATGGTAGATCCTTTCCGATGGACATTAACATTTGACACAAAGATCTTCACCATTCATGCCCACTGCCATACACCAATCCACGTACCTCAATTCCAGAATCTGTTTTTTTCCCCCTAATCTTTCTCCTTCCAGGGCCTGGATCCAACCATTAACCATTGCCTGTCAGTATTTATTCTAATCTTGGAGCATGTCTCCTCCCGCACAGCATAGAGGATCAGGTGCACATCCTGTAATTCTGTCCATTGGTATTTTTTCCCTCTACACTGTCTCTCAAGGTTACCCCCAAGTGAGGCTGCAATGTAGTCACTTTCTATTTTGGGCTTGCTTCTTATATAAAGATAACCCATCTGTAAACCAAATTCCCCATGGGCCCCCTTGGTATGAGGGTGAGATGACGGTAGGGTGCTGGTGTAGCTGTGGTGGGTGAATGAGAGTTGGGCTACCTTCTCATGCAGCTTGCCTGCATCTAGCGGTTCAGCTTGGGCCAGGTCCTGGATTGCCATTTCCATATTACCATGATTGCTGCTAGGCCTACCTGATGGGTAGGCCTTGGTGGGTCTGACAGGACCTGGCACGTGATGGGCATTTCTAGATGCATGGTCCCTGTTCCATGGCCAAGCATTCTATTTCTCTCATGGCCTATAGCTTGCCAGGAGCTATTTTTCAAAAGATATGTATGTTCTCTGACATTGCCTTGCCCTAGAACTCTAGTGATCTGCATTGTGAGTCTCTCACATCTCACTCATACAGTCAACATTGCATACAGTCAACATCGCAACCAAAACCCTCTAACAACACAGGGTCTGTCAGGTGGTATGGCCCGAATAGCACGGTTGCTTGCACTGTGGCTTGAATCTACTGGGGGGTGCTTCCTTGCTGTAGACCCCACTCAGAACTGGCAACCTTTGTCTCATCCACTATATGGGCCAGAGTAGTATTCCTGTGTGTGAATGTCTTGCCTTCAGAATCCAAACAGACCTATCAGGCATTGTGTTTACCTCTTTGTAGTGGGGTTTACAAGATTCAACAATTTGTCTCTTACTTGGGAGAGGATATTCCTACATGCCTCTGATATTAGACCTCCTGATAACTGTACTGAATTATTATGTCCCTGAATCTTTAAAGCATTCATTTCTCACCCTGTGGAGCATGTATCTTACCAAGGCCATCATCATGCTGGCCACCTGCAGCTTACTCTTCTGGATCAGCATGATGATGTCAATCGATGTAAGAGATCAATGTGGTCATGTCCTGAGGGATGTCCAAATGGTCCATCTCTCTTATGACAGAGGGTATGAGAATTAACATAGCTCTGAGGCAAAATTGTATATGTATTTGTTGTCTTTTTCATACAAAAGCTCCCTGTTTCTGTTCCCCTTCCCTGATTGAAATAGGAAAGAAGGTATTTACTAAATCAACAGCCATATGTCCTGCACCTGAAGCCATGGGGTTAATTCTTAAAAAAAATTTTTTTAGTTTATTTATTGAGGGAGAGAGAGAGAGAAAATGTGAATGAGGGAGGGGCAGAGAGAATCCCAAGCAGGCTCTGCCCTGTCAGCATAGAACCTGACATGGGGCTGGATCCCAAGAACCATGAGATCATGACCTGAGCTGAAACCAAGAGTCAGACACTTAGCTGACTGAGTTGCCCCGGCGCCCTACCGTGGGGCTAATTCTTGGTTGAGTTTGCAATAGTCTATAGTCATTCTCCAGAATCCATCTAGTTGATTCAAGGACTAGATTTTTTAATTAAGCGGGATAGTATAAGAACTGCCATCCTTGCGTTGTTTAAATCTTTACTAGTGACAGTTATTTCCACCAACCCTCTCGAGATGTGATATTATTTTTGATGTACTACCTTGTTCAGTCACTGAGGGTAGGGAGGCAGCTTCAGAAACTTCTACTTGGCTTTCTCTACTATAACAAGGACTCAATGTAGGGATTACTTCAACTGCCAAATATGTCAATCCTCACTACATATTCAGGTACCATGAAAATGACCATCAGATGAGCCAGCAGATCCCGTGGATCCACTATAAGTGCAGCTTTGGCCAGGACTCCATTTATTACCTGATCCTCATGTGACCCCACCCTAACAAGGGGACATGATGATGTTTCATGTCTCCAAGTGTCAATGTCAATTCACATTCTTGGTTTAATAGTCCTTGAAATGTCTGGATATTTCTCTTTCCACAGTGTACAGTAAATGGGCGGTATGTACAGTAAATTTACCCAAGTAAATGACCGTGGGTCCCTTTGGTAAGGACTGGGGGAAGGGCTGGTGTTGCAGGGCTCTTTTCCTGGGGTCATCTTTTCAGTCAGTGGGTTCTGGAACTAAAAACTAGCTTAGATCTAGAAACTGGACTAGGAGTCACGATTTTGCTAGTTAGGAAGACTGACCTCAAATTTTGTCTCATTTATTCTTACTCTTTTTATTTGATTATATATGCTAAGCAATATCTTGTTTATCTATTTGCATCGAGGGATGCTGTGTTTAAATTTTTTTTTAAATGTTTTATTTATTTCTAGGAGAGAGAGAGACAGCGTGAGCAGGGGAGGGTCAGAGAGAGAGGGAGTCACAGACTGAAACAGGCTCCAGGCTCTGAGCTGGCAGTCAGCACAGAGCCCGACGCGGGGCTCGAACCCACGAACCGCGAGATCATGACCTAAGCGAAAGTCAGACGCTTAACCGACTAAGCCACCCAGGCGCCCCGAGGGATGCTGTTTAATCAGCCCTCTCTTTTAAGTCTCTACAAATCAGGCCCACATGGTTGCTACTCTGTTCTTGTCTGTTGTTGCAATAATTACAACCTCCTGGCCGCTGGTGGCTAAACACTATCCCTGGGACTCCATCACTGGGGGTAGAGAGGGTTGCTTATCATTTCCATTTCTTTCAACAAATTTAGGGACAGCCTCCACTATCATCTGCCCTGGCCTGTAGGGAGAGCTACCACTCAACTTCTTGTTGATGCTGCTGTCCTGCTCACCAGCATTCCTCATGGCCTTGGTGAATGCTATGTTCCCATAGTCCTTACATGGAACATGATCCTTCAGTGGGCCCTCTGGCCTCATATGATATGTTCGCTCTAGTATGTCACCTTCCCCCTCAGCCTTTGAATTCCTTCCTCTACTATCTGCCACAATAATTCAGGAATTTTCAAAATCACTCCATGTGGGCCACTGTTTTTTCTAGGCTAATAGAAGGCCTACCTAGAAACAGCAAGTTTAAACCAACCTCTGGGCTTCCTGCTAGGGTGTTAAGTCTTGTATCCCAAGAAAGTGCCTCCAAATCAACAAACTCTCCATTACCCAGTCTTTTTTTTTTCTTTTAAATTTTTTTAAAAATTTTATTTCTGAGAGAGAGAGAGCGAGCGAGCGTGAGCAGGGGAAGGTCAGAGAGAGAGAGAGACACAGAATCTGAAACAGGCTCCAGGTGCTGAGCTAGCTGTCAGCCCAGAGTCCAACGCGGGGCTCGAACCCACGAACTATAAGATCATGACCTGAGCCGAAGTCCGACGCTTAACCGACTGAGCCACCCAGGCGCCCCTCCATTACCCAGTCTTAACAAAAAGCACCTCTTGATCAAGCACCTTTAGAATCTAGTCCCATGGGCACTCTCTTGACTCCTGCCAGCTCGTGCTGGCTCGATCTCCTTGTTCATTCAGAGCACAGTCCCTTTCCTCCTCTGTCAGGTTTAGCCAGTTCTTGGGAAGGGTTATGCTGCTTATAGGCCTGTTGTTTTGTGGGGTAAAGACTCTGTACTGTCTCCTCATACAGAGGAGGTACAAGCTCTTATTTGGGAGGAGTGGACACAAAGTTTCAGAGGAGACTGGGGAGTCAAAATCTTCAGGAGCATCCACTTACAAGTCCTCACCCTATGCGTCAGGGTGCTGGGTCTTCTCAACTAAGGACCCCGACTTTGGCATAACGCACCTACCTCAGTTATCAGCTCAGTTATTCAGCTGTCCTTGAAATTCACCCACTCTAATGATCAAATGCTGGGTTTGATCTTCACCTTTTTATGCTCGCCATTGCCTGAAATGGGAATATCTGTAAGCTAAAGAGACTGTCAGGTTCTCACATTTAGTGTTTAATTGTTATTTGCACTCGGCTTTTTATTATCTGTTTTTAGGGCATCTGTGCAACTGAATAACAAGCATCAGTTTCCATTTTCTTTTTTTTTCTTTTTTTGATGTTTTATTTATTTCTGAGAGAGAGAGAGAGAGAGAGAGAGAAGCAGCGTGAGCAGGAGAGGGTCAGAGAGAGAGGGAGACACAGAATCCGAAGCAGGCTCCAGGCTGCTGTCAGCACAGAGCCCGACGCGGGGCTTGAACCCACGAACCGTGAGATCATGACCTGAGCCAAAGTCGGACGCTTAACCGACTGAACCACCCAGGCGCCCCTCCATTTTCTTTATAATTCTCCCATAGAATCATTCCACCAGCTAGTGCCTCTTCTCCACTGACACATGCTTCCAAAACACCACAGGTGGAAGCTTTCACAATTGGGCTGCTGCCTCGTGCCAGGGGCTGTCTGGGCACAGCTTCCCACCGGTAATTGGGTGCTCATTCCTACCCTAGGGATGAGGGATCCAGTCCCTGAACCCCATCCACAGCCTGCTTTCTTGGGACCACTTCTGCTACCAGATGTCATGGGTTGAACTCTCAAAGAAACAGAAAGAGTTAGGAATGCAAAAGGCTAATTAGGGAATAACGCTGGGTAAGAAGAGGGACAAAGAAGCAAAATTGAGCATGGGGCCGTCAGACTGTGGTGTGGACCTGATAAAGTCTCTCCAGCCCAAGGGGGCTTTCTGGAGCCAAGGTTCTCATTAGAGAAACCCTGTGTGGGGAGGACATGGCTAGGTTCCTGTACTTTGCTTGTGCTTTGCTTAGTCGCTAGCTGGGGGTTACCCCGGGAGAGTGTGACTTTAGCATCATTTTGCTCAGTCACTGGCTGCAGGCTGCCCCAATAAGAGTGTGATCTGAGTTCAAAAGCTGAGGTAGGGTCTGAAGATGCTAACAGCTGGAGGCTGTCAGGTACCTACACTGCTTGCAGCTGGATGGTCAGTCATGTGTTTAAGGGGAGGATGAGGGGTGCGTAACTATCTGTGCCACACGGACTGAGCCTAATACCACTATATATGAGCTAAACTTATATGTTCCGACTAAAACTTACGTTGCCCACCCACTATCCAGTAGGTGAGTCTCACAAAGGAGATTAGATTTGCACACCCGAGTGTCCCATGAGTGAATATATGACGTTGATAGAGTGTAGCAGCCTGGGGCATTGGCCAGGGAGGGGACCTAGAGGGGTGGCGACGGCGCCCAGTGCAGAGATACTCTGCATCCAAAGGAAGTTGAGGCCTGCCTGGATAGTTGGAGATGAGGTGGGGCTTCTTTCGGGAGATGAGAGACATTGCGAAGATGACAGACTGTGAGGAACTACCTTTAATGACTAATGATGTGGAAGGTTCGACTTCTTTGGGCACAGAGTTTGTGAGTTTTTTCTTTTTCATTTTGTACAGTATAAGGTGGCACCTCTTCTCTATCCTCAACACTGCTTCCTAAGTTATGCCTCTGCGTCCTTTTTCCACTCCCCACATTTCATTCATTTGTTCATCAACCACTTACAATTCTCTTTCACTTATGGAAGTGACTAAGAGAGACTCTGCCCAATGTGTCAGCCACTGATCTAGTAGGGAAGACGATATAATGTCTTAGCAATGAAAAAGGCAAGCAGTACTGGGATGGAATACTGAGAAAGAGTCTGTAACTCAATCCTGGGGGCAGAGGATGGTCAAGGAAGTTTTCCCAGAGGAAATGATGCCAATTTGGTCTTAAGACAAACTATGAGTTAGGCAGGCATAAAAGTGAGGGGAAGGGACCTCCAGGCAGGTGGAGAAGCATGTGCAAAACCATGGAGGCATGAAAAGACACGGCAGAGCCAGGAATGTTGAGTAGTTGGATATGACAAGGCCTCAGTAGAGAATGGAGGTGAAGGGGCGGTGAACAATGAGGCAGAAGAAATAGGCGGCAGGCAGATTATGAAAGGCCTTTTATGGGGCCGCCTGGGGGGCTCAGTTGGTTAAGCGTCTGACTTCAGTTCAGGTCATTATCTCACGGTTCGTGAGTTCAAGACCCATGTCGGGATCTGTGCTGACAGCTGTGTCTCCCTCTCTGTCTCTGCCCCTCCCCCGCTTGCACGTGCTCTCTCTCTCTCAAAAATAAATATACATAAAAAAAATTTTTAATGAAAGGCCTTTTTCGATAAACTAAGGGATTTAGTTTTAGGTGAAAGGGCAATGAAGAGTGATGAGACCTAAAGAATCATTCTGGCTGCAGAGTGGAGGGTGAATCGGGGATTGAAAACGAGAAACAAGAGGAACAGTTAAGAGGCTGTTGCATTCAGCCACATGGAAAGTGTGACAAGCTCAAACTAAGGTAGGGATGGATTTCCGAGTCAGGACTTGTCTGAGGGTGAAAATGAGGGAGGGTGTGCACAAAGTTGATAACGAGGCTTTGGTTCCTGGATTGGGTGTTTGGGTTTATGGTGGTGATTAACACCCTCTCCCATGGTCCTCTCTGCATGGCCCAGTCCTCTGCAGCGGTGGCACAGATAAGAAAGGAGATTTAAAGAGTGGGCTGCTTAGATCACTCAGAACACTTACACAAATGCACACACTTGATTTCATATAAAGTGGTTGCACACCCCCTACCCCCATTCTTTCCTTGTTCTTTCTTTAATTCCATCCGGGTCCTACCTCATATCTCCCCAAGGGTGATCAGAACCATCTTTTTGCATTACATTTCCAAAAGTGATCTGCGTAGCTTGTTTGGAATCTGCACTTTCCTTTTTTTTTTTTTTTTTTTGGAACATTTATTTATTTATTTTGAGGAGGGGGAGTGGCAGAGAGAGGGAGAGAGAGAATCCCAAGCAAGCTCTGTGCAGGCTGCCAGTGCAGAGCCCAATGTGGGGCTGGAACCCACTAACTGTGAGATGATGACCTGAGCTGAAACCAAAAGTCAGACACTTAACTGACTGAGCCACCTAGGCACCCCTGCACATTCCTTCTTTGGTGAAAACTCTAGCTGGTTTTCTTCCACATGAGCACAAACCATATTATGATTCTGAGATCCAAAAGATAAGGAGAATCATAAGTTTACATTCAATACATACATCTTACAGCTGTACAATTTGATGTTAAACTGACCCATTTGCTTTTTCATTGTCACTGTACTGCGAATTCTGCTTCCAAGTGCAAACCCATTTTTCTCAGATTGTTACATCTACCAATTTTAAAGTTTATTGGATTTATTCTTATATTTTACTCTACTCTCTATCAATGGGGTTTTAAATCAGGATGGAGACTTTTAGAGGGAGCTCTGGTTTAGCAGTGGGGTGAGGGTAAGAGCAGAGAAAACGGTTCCTGGGTTGGACATGTTCAGTTTGATGTGCTTATGGGATGGTCCAAGTGAGGAGGTACCATAGACATTGGGACATACTGGTTTGGCGCTCAGGAGAAAGTTTTGAGATGGAAATGGGGACTAGACAGACATCACAATATAGGTGGAAATGGAAACTATGGGATAGCACCCAGGGAGAGTGTACGAAATGAGAAGAGAGGAAGAGACATGGTGGGACTCTGGAGAATGTTGACATTAAGATTTAGAAGAAGAGACCAGGAGGCAGGAGGGAAATTAGCAGTAGCAGTGTAGGAGGAAAGCCAGGAGAGAGTGCTGTCATGGAAGTCAAAGGAATAGACATTTTCAAGGTGGGACAGGCTAGTAGTGTCAAATTTTGGAAAGGGGCCAAGTAAGACAATGACTATCAAAGACGGTACAGTAGGGGTTAGTGAGCTTTTTATGTAAAGAGCAAGTTAGTAAATATTTTGGGCTTTGTGGATAATACTGTTGCAGCCTTTCAATTCAGCCATTGTAGGGTGAAAGTGGCTACACACGAGATGTAAGTGAGTGGGTATGCCTGTGTTCCAATAAGACTTTATTAATGAAAACAGATGGTGGGCCACATTGAGCCTGTGGGCCAAAGTTTGTGATCCTTTGCTATAAAGTGTGCTGAGGCACCTGGGTGGCTCAATCAGTTAAGCGTCCGACTTCAGCTCAGGTCATGATCTCGTGGTTCATGAGTTTGAGCCCCATGTCTCATGCTTGGAGCCTGCTTCGGATTCTGTGACTCCCTCTTTCTCTGCCCCTCCCCCACTCACGCTCTGTCTCTCAAAAAATAAATAAATGTTAAAAAAGATGAAGTAGGCGTACAGTTTACTGATGACCTTGTCAAGAGCAGTTCTTGGAGAGCGGTGGGGTGGAAGCCATAGTCCAGTGATGGGGCATAACAAGCTAGGTTGGGAGAGGGTTTCTAGCCTTTCAAGAAGATTTGCACCCTCATGGGAGAAGACAGCAATGTTGTTTGGAAGTATCTCTAAAACTGTTTCCCCATCAGCCTACACTCAAGCTTCTGGTGAGCTGCTGCCAGAGCTTTGGCTTGTTCGGGCTTAATGAATATTTATTAGGAAAAATTTAAATCAGCCATTTTTGCTCCAGGATTGAAACTCAGTGAAACCACTGAAAGGCTAATTTTGTCAAATCTGCTGACATGGGGAGAGGATTATTTCTTAGGCTGACGTTGCAGGTTCTTTTATGCTTTTATAGTGAGGGCATTGTGAGTCAATACATAAGCGAATATCTCCTGCCCGGAGGGTGGGCAGACTGGCAGGAAGGTGGTCATTGTGAGGTTCTCAGCAGCTAGGGGCCTGCAGGGCCCAGGTGTGACTCCTCAGCTGAAAAAGCTCACGGCTTTGCAGGCACTAAGTTCCATCCATTTATACTAGAACTGAGTCAGGCTCCACCCTGGTGTACCAGGAAGCACGAATCCAAGCGAAGAGGCAGACGGCAAGGCTTCATTTTGGGCTCCTTAGCGTTCTTTCTCTGAGCAAAGCACAGGGAATGAATGGATGTCGATTCACCCTCTAACTTCCCACCAAGACTGCAAGCCCCCTGAGGGCAGGAGCCAAGTTTGTTACCGCATCATCTGTGAAGTTACAAGGACGACACCTGTCAAAGAGCGTGGGCGTCTTGCCCGTTCAAATGAGTCTGTGAACCCTCAGTTTGGAGGATGCTAAGGAAGTGACAGTAGATTTGGGACAAGGACAGACCCTGCATAAGACCTCCCTCCATCCTCTCCTGACAATAGCGCCCTCCCAAGGAGCCTTTTGAGAGAACCCGGAAGCGTGTCCCACGTCTTCATGGAACAGGAATGTCATGTCTTGGACTCCTCGGCTTAGGTGTACAAGAAGTCTCCTAGCGCCTCATTCTTTCACCTTCAGTTCTAGAGGCAAGTTCCATTAAATTCTGGGTGCCATTTACCACTCTCTTCCAAGACTTTGCCTTTCTTCCGGTCCGCAATGATGGAGGTAGTGGTGGAGGGGGTAACGTAAGTTCCTCCAGTGGCCCCAGATTCAAAAGAGATTTCCTGTTGGGACGCCAAGTGCTGTGTGTGCCCACAACCAAATGCAGATATACTGCTGCTGAAGGTCATATCTGCTAAGTGATCTGCTGATAAGTTGCTTCCCCAAAAGCCCAGTCCAGCAGGGTAAGGGTCAGAGGGGAGGGCTCTGGCTCCAAAGGAGAATAGGTTTTGGTGTTATAACTGGCTTATGGCCCTTATGGGGACAGCATATTAATAGATCTGTTTCACCGAGTCTGCATTCTGAGGAATAATGGTTCTGCTTCTTGCTTCTAATTTGTTCTCCTCCTCCAGGCTCATCTCCCCAAGTCACAGTCAACCCTTTCTCCCCTCCCAGTAGCAGGAAGGTGATCGGCAGCGCTGTTCTTACACGAGCCTACCAAGGTTTCCTTAAATGTATTTGCCCTTCCTGTTGGAAGGTTTTACTATACGGTGCGATCAGATATGAGTCTTGACAGGCAAGGAAACCAGTGCAGGGACCAAAAGGCATTTTCCTTTCGTGTGCAGGGGGAGTGTGACATTTGAAGCTCAAGACCTATTTGCAGACCTGGTTGGCAAGGATGACCCTATGTGTAAGTAAGATATATAGCCGCCTACAGTCTGGATTGAGAAAGACAATTTTTGTTTGCTTGTCCCTTCCTCCAAAGAGAAAAAAAAATCCCCCAGACCCCAACTAACCCAAATTGCACTCTATCATCTGCCACAGTACCCGAGAGTGGCTATTCCTTTGGGTTAAGGGATTAAAGTTTCTGTTAAGATAGAACTCTATTATTTCGGAAGATCTGGGGGCATCATTTGGTACTTGAATAGACTTTATCAGCCGGCTAGGGAACCATCACTCCAATCTAGTCTCAGAATCTGTTCCCTAGAGAGTCAGTTCTCTGCCGGCGGGACTGCTGTCGGTGACCTGAGTGAAGAAAAGGGAAGCACCTGAAAGTTGGGAGCATGTTGGTTGGTCAGCCGATTGGCATTTCCGAGGACGGAGAAGCTTGGAGTAACGTGCTGAAGCCCCCCAGGCCTGCTAACCTCAGCGTGTTTATATCAGCCTACCCCTCAGAATCTTCTGGGAGAATTCCTTCCCACTCTGAGTTTTCTTGGTCTCCAAGGCCTCGTTCTCTCTGTTCCAAACTCCCCGACCCCAGATGGCTTCCTTCCTTCCTCTCTCTAGCATCTCAGCTGTACTTTTCTTCTTTGCTGGCCCAGCCACAAATTATCCCTTCCTTTCCTCCTATCATTATCCTCCATTTTCTATGGCGATCATAATATAAAACTGTCCTATATTTAAACACTTGCTGTATTTATTGGGTAAAACTGGACTCCATGTTCAGCGTCTACAAATCAGACTAGATTAGAGACCTTTTGTTTCTCTTTCAGAAACACGTAGAATCAGTATAGTCCTGAATTCATTATTTCTCTCTGCACTCTAGATTGGTGACGCTTGGCGGAATGAAGGTTTTCCAGTGGAACATGTAGCTAGGATGAGGGCCCTGAGACTAACTGTGGTTGCAGATGGGGGAGGGATGATGGCGGGGAGGGGAGCGGCGTAATCCTTTGTGAAAATCACCAGCAAGGTGACTGTGACCTCATTGGCAAAGCTTCTGGTGGCAAGCAAATGGATGAATAATAACTTCCTGGCACCTGTATCCACGTCGGTTTTAAACTGGCAGAGCACAGAAACAGAGTCCTTTCTTTACAATTTTATTTACAAAATGTATTAAAACTTTGTACAATACCTCATGGCAATGAGGCTCCGTAGTTTATGCCCACACATGCAATTTACGCTTTTACGGCCATTAGTTGGCTTGGCAATTTTTCTGTTCACTGAAGTACAGCTTTAACAACAAAAAGAAAAGAATTGGAAAAAAAATCCTCAAGTGACTACCGCCAAACTCCCATAGCTTGAAGTTAGTAGCAGAAATTTGAAGCAATCAATTTTTTTAAACATGCAAGTTTTTAAAAAATAACAAACCAATTTACCCGCCTCTTCATTCCCAGCAAAGTTTCCTCTGAAAAACTGATTTGAGTCCATAAACATACATTTCTCTTTATACAGTGCCTATGAAAACATTTGTGTGTAGGTTGGTCCATTTTGTTTTATACAACGTCATATTTGCACAGCGTTAGCTTCCTGCTCTGGACATTATAGCATTCAGAAGTTGAAAATCACAGTTTCATGAAAACAAAACGAAAACGAAAACACAACAGCTTTCTTTTTTTTTGTTTTTTGTTTTTTGTTTTTTGTTCAATACCATTTAAAATTTGACAGGTGAGTTACTCTCTTATGACACCATTTTTGGAATGAAAGTTTATATTACACTTTTCTGGAAACGTTTCATCGGAACGAGACTTCTTCCTTCCTTTTCTGAAGATGAGAGCAAATGGGCAGCGAGTCAACTAGGCTTCTAAAGGTCACCCTTGGGAAATGAACTCAAGCTCCTGGGTTTTGCAGTCTGGAAACTTCCCAATGCACGTCACTGATGAGAGCAAACTACTGAACTACAGAAAGCATACGTCATTATATAGGAGGTAATTAGTGAGCGGAGACTATTTCCTCTGACTGTTCTGATGATGCCAACGGCAGGTACGCAGTTAGTTACTTGAGAGCCCGTGGGGCAGTGGCGCGATCTTCTGAGACAGTCAGTAGTGAGACTGCTCCGAGCAAGGACCTGGGAGTGATGCTGAGGCCCTCGGTTTAGCAGTGGGTTTGGGAATGCATTTTAGTCTTTGCAAACTAGAAAAGGACACATGCAGTCCGACGGAGAGCCACGGGCAGTCACAGGCAACAGCTGGGAAGACAGACCTAGCTGGAGCAAAGCCAGACCGAGAACCGTGGCCTGAACCCACCGGCCTGCCTTGCAACGCGGTCCTGTCTCCGCGATGTACACTTGAAAGGCATACTTAGCAGAGAAAAGCGGAGCTAAACACAGTGTTGTTTCTGAGAAAGATATCCTAAACACATTTGGGAGTGTAGGCAGCATTTCCCTCACCTCAATGCCAAAGACTCAGCTATATTGACTTAAAACGCACACCGCAGCAAGAAAAACAGACCTGTGAGCTGCAATTCCAGGCTTCTGGGAAAGCCCCGGGATCCGCTGTAGGAAAGCACCGAGAGGTACGCCTGATCGTGCCCCGCCCCTTGCTACACACACAAGTCCATTTCGAAAGCTCTGGGAATCCCTTCACCGGGTGGGAAGTTATCAAAGCATTCACACAAAACCGTTTCAAGAACACAGAGAAGTCACGGTTGAGTCCCTTTTCCAAAAGTGTTTGAATTTTCTTAAGTGTTGCATTTACATTCTAAAGATATACACATTTCAGCAACGTTGAAAGGAAATAGGGTGCACAGAACATCACTACCGACAGGAAATACCAAAAACATCTGGTCAGCAGATCCTAGAAGAAATGCCAGTCTGTCTTCCCAAACACAGGGAGTCAGAGATTTTTTTTTTTTTCAATCAGGAAGAGTTAATTATTTTAGCTGAGATGGGCCTATTTGCTGAATTGGAATTTTAAACCTGTGTGCGTGCGTGCGTGTGTGTGCGTGTATGTGTGTGTGTGTGTGTGTGTGTGTGTATTAAAGAACATGGTGTTTGTATACCGAGCAGTGGTATCAAAGAATGGCTTTTGTTGAACTGACTTTTTGTAATACGATTTTTTTTTCCGCATACTGGAATCTTGCATGTCCATGTTTTTGTTGGTTTTATTTTAATTTGTTTTCAAGCAAAGCAAAACGATTTCAGTGATGGTTTGCATTGTCGCGAGTCTCAGAGTGTTCCATAAGGCACTGAAGGGAAAAACAATCCGTTTTTCCTATTGAAAGGTCATTGCACCATCAACAATATTCGTGTCATGCCCGACACCAGGGAGAGTGAAGTCTGGCTCAGGATCCTTGAAGCGGCCACGTTTTCGGCAATTCCTCTCATCACATGCCTCCAGCGGGGCGGGATCTGCAAAGGCAAGGGGGAAACTTACATTTGAACGGGCTTTCTTGGAGGGCTTGCACAGTCTATTGTGGCTCAGTCTATCTTGGACAAGAACCGTGAACGTTTTTCCAGTTGGGCATCCCTGGGGCTGCCCCCCGCTTGACTGGCTTTAAGCCACAAGTCTGTGTAAATTCTTTCACCTGATGCAAATGCTTTGCAATGGGTCAAGCTAGGTTCCTCCTCTACCGGGCATTGCACCAGGGAACATACAGGTGTCGCGTGGCATCTGACTTCGGGCACTGATCACCTGGGAGGCGGGTATGCGCGGAAGCCTTAGTCGCACCTAGATACAGATATTCAGGACAACTAACCTGCGGAGTGTATTCTGACTGCAGACCCTGCGACAGAGGACTGTTTACCTAAGGCAGAGGACAAGCAGTGCTCTGTGACTTGCTCGCCTGAACTCCGTTTGACTGTGAGAAGGAAATGTGCCGTTCACTGTCCGAGAGTGACAGCTTGTCTCTCTCAATACCTACAACCTTAGCTATTCAAATCTGAAAACGGCACATGGACTTCAAAGAGACAGCACATTCCAGATAGGGGCCAGAACAGTGACACCCATGAAGGGGCTTGGTTGGCATCCATGGGGTCTTTACCCAGATATTATGGACCTGTTTGGGAGGCTGATGCTGCCTTCCTGTAGGAGGTATTCACTAGTGCAGGGGCTTCATCTACCCCTGACTCTGAAGACTTAAGGGAACGTTCTTGCCTCGTCTTCAAGCTCACTTCCCTCTTCTCCAGCCTTTCCCTGTACATGAAGGGAACCCTTCATTTTGTCTTGAGCTAACAATGAATTTTGCCCAAGGGAATGACAGTCATGTTCCACCACTGGCCCTGGAAGGAAAGTATCTGTTAAGAAGAATGTCAAAGAGGCACCCTAAGGCCAAAAGTGCCCGAAGAGGCAGAATGAGAGGAACATGGAAACCTCTTCCTTGGACACTCTCGAGTCCAGAGTCATATCTATCTCAGAAGCTTGCAGAAATTTTGTATCTAGAGCGGAAAGATCACAGTCCCCATCCTCCGTCCTCATTGGCCATGGCTTGACATTTCATAGCTGCATAACCTTGGGACACTCCTCTACCTCTCACTGCCTCTGTTTCCTGCTTTTAAATGGGGATCAATGAAGTGTCATCACTGAGAAGTCCTCTGGGGACAAAGAACATGACCACCTCAGTTATCTGGAACGTGTTTTCCACGTAACCTTAAGATGAACTCATCAAGCGGGAAGATTTCCCCAGCAAGAGTGTCTATGCATAGGCTGCAGAAGGAACATTGATCCTTCTGAAAATGGACTGCATGAATGAATTTAACATTTTCTGGGAAGACTAAACAGAAGCATCGTAGGGGAAACATGGAAATCTTTCCCCTGAACTTCAGGCAGCTTGAGGTCTTGAAAATGAGAAGCGTTTAAAAATAGTGTTGAAGAAACCAAAGAAGCCACGAGTAGTTCTTGCTGGCAACGAGGAAGTTGGGAAGAATCTCAAGATGATTAGCAGAGTCAACCTTGGGACGCAGTGACTCTGGGACCCTTGGCAGTCAGTCACCTGCCAAGACACGCTTGGTGGCCACGCTTCCGGGAGTTGGGCAGTAGCCCAGAGAGGTAACAGGCAGTCAGGAGGCTGTATGCTCCCTCCTGGGCTCTAGCTCTGAGGCTGAGGCGCACCTTCCCACCAGTCCAATAATTCTGACTATTCTCACCCATACAGAAGGAGAGATGATTCCCTCCTCGTTCAAGGGTGTTTTTTTTTTTAAGTTTATTTATTTTTGAAAGAGAGTGAGAGCACAGGTGCGGGAGTGGGGGAGAGGGAGAGGGAGCGAGAGCACAGAGCCCGGCGAGGGGTTCAAACGCAAGAATGGTGAGATCATGATCTGCGCCGAAATCAAGAGTCCAGGAGTCAGACAGATACCCGACTGAGCCACCTAGGTTCCCCAAGGGTGCTTTTCATTAACCAGGTTTCAGCTTGATCATATTTTTGCAGGTGATTTGCCCTGGGGTCATGTTTCCTCAAGAATTACTGGCATCCCTAACTCCTAAGGCTGGCTCTGATAATTAGCAATAAAAGTAACATCTCAGGGTGCCTCTTGATCTTTGTGCCCCTGCATAGACCTTGACAGATCTAGGCCAACTCGGAGAACTGGAAGCCTAAGAACTAGGTAACAAATTAGAAATCACCAAGATACCTTCCAGAACTTCCTGGGAATTAAAAGATGAATGGATAAAGGGCTCACCCTTCACTTAACCAACGCTCCCCTACCATTACATGACCGAACTGGCTGAGAACAGCAGAGAGGTTTCTGTTTCCTGCTCAGTTGGCTTTTGTGCCTCTTGGCCTGATCCATGGGAGGATTCTTCTGGCATCCTGTGAGGCCTCTGCTTCTTGTCTGGAGACCTCACATGGACTCGGAGGACAGATTTGTTTGCAGAGGCTTTCCCCAGCTTTTCTTTTCATCCTGGGGATAGTTGCCAAGGTGCTAGCTAACTGGGCTGTAACCACATTGTCACTGATGTCTATTAAAATGTGCTTTGTGTGTCATTTAGTCTGAATTTTGCTTCGCAAAATGGATCAACCAACGTGACTAAAGAAGAGAGAGCGAGCCAGAAATTGTGGCAATTTCCCTTCTGGGCCTCTACTTTCGAACTGCAACATTGTGCCCACAGGCTTGCTGACCCTAAGTTTTTTTCTTTCCCTTCCTCTCTTTCTCTCTCTTTTTCCTTCTGTCTCTATCTCTCTGTCTGTCTTTTCTTTCTCCTCTGTCCCTCCCTCCCTCTTCCCTTTCTTTCCTTAAGTTCCATGTCCTGAGACAGTTCTCTCTAGAATCTTACTACTTGCTGGACCAGCAGCATCAACAACGCCTGGGAGGCTGTGAGAAGTGTAAACTCTCAGGCAGCACCCCAAATTTACTGAATCAGATCTGCATTTTTAAAAAGTTTATGTATTTATATTTTTGAGAGCGAGCACAAGCAGAGGAGGGGCAGAGAGAAGGAGAGACAGAATCTCAAGCAGGCTCCATGCCATCAGCACAGATGCCAGATGTGGGGCTCGAACTCATGAGCTGCGAGAACACGACTTTACCGGAGATCAAGAGTCAGATGCTTAACTGGCTGAGCCGCCCAGGCGCCCCAGCATCTGCATTTTTATAATGTGGTGGTTCACAAGGCACACTGACATTTAAGAAACACTCCTCTGGGGCTTGAATGAGAAATTGAGGCTATGGTGATCGAGGAGCAGAGACATAGAGTCTCAGATGGAATGGCTGCTAATAAAGAGGGTCTGGAGGCTGTGTGACCCTGAGTCCTGATACCTGTCTCAGAAGGATTTTCTGGGGAAAATAGGAGAGAATGACTATATGACTTGGTGTCGAATGCCTAAGTGAGATGTATGCCTTTTTTGTAAAAAAGTGGGACACAGACTTTGGGTCTGCTCTCCACTTGACTAGATCCCATTGGAATTTCAAGGTCCCTGGAGACTACCAGGCCACTGGTGGTTAGAGGCAAAATGGCTTTGTGAAGAGACAATAGCTGGAGGAAGGAGAGGGGCTGGGTTCTAGTCCTGGAACTGCCATGACCTAGTTGTGTTGCCTTGAGCAAGTCACTCAGTATGACTGGATCTTAGTTTCCCGAAAGGAATACACTTTGCGACCCATAACCTCAAAAGAGGCAATAGATGTGAGAGTGGATTTCAGATTTCTTCTTCTTCTTCTTCTTTTTTTTTTTTTTTTGGATGCCAGTATCTCAGAATTTGGGTTAATTAAGGTAAGCTGAAATTGCCCACGCACTACCCTATGAAAAAGCAGATCATGTGCTCCAAATTGTAACGGACCTATAGAAGCTACTCAAGAGTAAAATATTTTAAGCACCCTGGAACATTAAACACTTGCACACAAACAACACTAATCACAGATGAATCCATGTACCGCACAGTCAGCGATGCGCTGGGAACACTCAGTGCGTTAGGTCAGTGTACTGGGTATGTGTGGCACAGGGCTGCGGTCTACAGCAGGAAAGAACAACCAGCAACTTCCTGAAACAAGATAATACTTTCTATGGTGAAGACACAGGATTTATTTGGATGAAATAGTATTTAAAAATGGGCTGAATTTAGTTCCATGATATGAAATACAAGGGGATCAAAAACACAGATACTGCATTTGTAGAAATTCAAGCGCATTCAGGAAACTCATGGTATCCTTGACTCATGGGGTAAAAAATCTCCCACTTGAAATAAGGGCCCGAAGTTGCTGATTGTTCTCTTCGCTTTCAGAGAGGCATGTTGGTGACGACAGATGCACTTGAAGGTAACAACAAGACTGTATTCTTTTAAACACTTCCAGAACGGACAGATAGATGATGATCCTACTTTGAGCTTGCCTTTGAACATGTCTGAATTGTTGGTTAGAGGAGGGCCGGGGGGTTGGCTGTAGCTCCCAGAGTCAAGGTGGCACCAATCAGGTTTATCTAAGTATGGATTTGGGGCAGCCAACAGCAGGGAGCCTCAACGGTTCTTTGAGAAACACTTACCTGAATATACTTCCAAGTAAGGGACAACAAAGGAACTCAAAGATTAAAGAAATGGTCCAGGCTTACACTTAAGAGACCCGCCATGCCCTTACGGAAGTACTGCTTTTCTGAAGGTGACAGTGCCCTGCCTCAATTCCTCATTATACCGTTAGTTCCAGAACAGCTGCTTTCTGCAGAACTGCGCTGTCCAGTATGGCAGCCGCATGTGACTACTGAACCCTCAATAGGTGGGTAGGACACATTGAGATGTACCATAAGGATAAAACACACCCCAGATTTCCAAGGCTTAGGGTGAAGAAAATGACGTAAAACCTTTCATTCGTTTTATACATCAGTAACATGTAGAAGGGATATCTTGGATATATTGGGTTAAATAAAATGTCTCATTAAATTAATTTCACTTGCATTACTTTAAAAAAGTGTGGCTACTAGAGTGTCTCAGATTACACCCGTGGCTCACATGCATGCCTCACAAATATTTCACTGAACAGTGCAGCTCTAGAGAATTTCTTGTCCTTTTGGGTTGCAGACCACGGTATAATTACTACTGTGCTACTAGAAAAGTACTACTGCCCCACGAGAAAGCACAACCATTGTCTTCAGAGAATCAAATGGTTGCAAAGACTAGACAATACTTGAAACAATAAACCGAAGGGGGAAAAAAAAAACACAAAGAAAGAAAAAAGAGAGAGAGATTCACATACAGTCATGTAAGGCTGATTAGTTTACTAGACCTTGACCGTACCCCTAGATCTTAACACTCTCTGTTCCATACACGTTGTAGCCTTCTCTGTATGTAGCGTAATTTTGAGTGTTGGTGGCAGGAGCAGGCTTAAAGTTTTGGGTGTTCTTTGTGAGTTTCATGCGTTTGGACTCTGCCCGTGATTTGTAACAGAATTCTATCAAAGCCACCATCATGGCCAGCCCCAGACCTCCGACAAGTATATAGAAAACGCCTGCCACATTGCTCAGGCTCAGAGCGCTGGTCTTGTCCTAAGAGAAATGAACAACGCGATTAGTTCTTGGGGGAAAAAAAAAGCGATGGGACATTATAACACATGACAACAATACAGGATAGTTCTAAGTTCGTAAAACAACTAAACATTGATGTGAGTGTTATGGTTCGACTCTGGCAACCGGCTGCTGTTTCACAATGGCCCGCGAGATGGTAGATTGTGCTTCTGTTCACGCTTGTGACCCTCACCTACATGTTCTTTTATTTGGACTCCTTAATTCCTTTGGTGCCTCCAAATGGTGTCAGCAACTAAATAAAACAGCACTTGGCCACGGGAGCAAAAGCATAAACACGAGCACAATGTGTTCCTCTGCCGGCCTCAAGGCGCCCTTTGCCAGAGTTGAGCTGTGGCATAATCTCTATAAATGTTAACACTCTTCTCATTTGGGGACTTGAAGCACTCTTTCCCCTCTCTGGCCCGCAACACCCCTTTCTCCCTTGTTCTCCCTGCGACAACCTTGTCAACAACTTGTCTTTGAGATACCAGGTGAGAATATTAGAGGTTCCTGATACTCTTGTCTGGGGAGTTACTTCACAAGGGCTTGTTTAAAAGGGATTAGCTCTCCCCTTTCCCCTGGTGGCTGGGAAATTGCTCCCTTCGGGGACTGGTTGCTAAGTTCTCATCCTCAGGGCGGCAAGTCTTTGTGCTGCTGGAACCAGGACACAGCATAAAGAGCTGGCTCCCTTCCGTCTTCCTGAGAGTTTAAGGAAACTGTCAGGACGACCCACTGGGTCCTGAATTGGCTCCACACACCAATCAGAAAGCTTCTCCAGGAGGCTGATGATTAAAAAAAAAAAACAACATATATATATATATATATATATATATATATATATATATATCCAGCTCATTTTTAGCTTTACTCCAGGGAATGTAGTAAGTAATTAAAAAAAAAAATACTATGCTTATCTGTTTTCTATTTAAAATGGGGGAAAAAATCGAGGAAGCCGGTCAGTGACTTTCAGGTCAAACTGTGCACATCTGACTAAGCTAACTGCCTGTGTGAAAAAGCAAAGACTGAACTGCTGAACAATGGAAAGAAAAAAGTTGGTGCCTTGAGCCCTACCTTGAGGTAGGACACACCAAGGGCCAGGAGCCTTTCTTTGAAAAAAATAAAATAAAATAGCATTTTGTAGTCTTTTTAGAGGGAATGTAACCATTTTGCTGCTGAATGCAATTAAACGGAATACCCACATTGTTAAGTCGGTGAATTGAATATCTTATTCAGATGGCAACACGGTGAGCAGATAGTGGCCACAGCTGACACTCAGCACTCCCGTGGCTCATCTAGTCCTGGTACCACTTAAAGAATTAAATGAAGAGATGATATGGCCATGTCCTGATGCTATATTTATAGGAGCCAGTCCCATACTTGTTTACCTCAATAAAAAGGCCAATTGGAATCGAAGTGCATGGCCGGGGAGGGGCGGGACATGCGTGCCTCATGTCTACAGCGAACTTGCAAATTGTCACTCTTCCAGGGCGAACGACAGGTAACTGAAGAAGCGGTAAGAGTTTCTGTCGCTTGTGAAACAGTGGCTCATTTCCTTAAGGAGGCCGGTGAGGCTATCTGCGAGGAGGCTCCCCGGTCCATCAGGAGATGGACCAGGCCTGGTAACCCTCTCTCTGCCATGGGGTTATTCTATGTATGAGGTATTTGATGGGGGGGGGACGTGGCCTTTCACAGAACCCATGTTGCGCGCTGTAGCAACATGAAGAGTTTCGTGTTCCTGGTATTTAAGCTTCGTAGAATTTCCTGTGGTGGGATGTGGAAAACCAGTAGCAAAATGGTTCACGGCACAGGGAAAATGAGTGGCACTTCATGAAATGAATTAACTGATACCACAATATTAGTTCAAAAAAAGGCGAGGCAAAAAACTGAAACTAAAAAGAACTTTCTTAGGGGAGCAAAGGGGGGCAGGAAGGAGGCGGGGAAGAGTGTTTCATGCTTCTCAGTGTGATGTTATCCTGACAATGTATACCCTCAAGGAGCATGCGACTCAATTTCAAAAGTATTACGTACAGAGATTCAAGTGACACCTTTGGAAGAGAGGAGTGTGACAGACTTAATGATATTCGAGATCCAAATAGGTGCTGAACTCAATACGACAGCAGCTGGGAGGAGGCTAAGCATTCTGCTTACAGAGACCGGTCTTTGTCATTTATGTCTTTGACTGTTTTCGGATGGGACCGACATAATGTATCAATAACCAAAGGAATTTACAACTACAAAGTCTCTGACACTGTAACAGGTAAAGAAAAAGTACTGTCACAACTGGATCTTTTTTTTTTTTTTTTTTTTTTGGGTTGTTGTGGTTGTTAGATTTTTCTCTTTGAGTTTTCGAAATGTGAAATACAGTAAAACCCCCTTATAACACAGCTCGGTATTTTACAGCTTTGGAAGCGCGCTGGGCCGGATTGCGTCGCCATGCCAACAATTGCTCCTTCCGGGTCAATGGTTGATGTCACGTGGCAGGCCTGGAGGCTGCTGCGGGCCTGGTCCCTTTAGCGCCGGTGTTATAAAGGGGTCCCACTGTGTCAGGGAGTGTGTGTTGGGAAGGAAAGCCGTTTGGGGGTGGAAAATAAACAGTGGTTCAAAACGTGATTGCTAATCAGTACAAAAAGACCTTCAGCGACTGACCTTACTCCCGGAGTCCTTGGCTCCACACTCCCCCTTATCGTACCACCATTTGTTTTTCAGCTTGTCTAAGATGCCTTGTTCACTGAGTTTCAATACTGCAAGGTTTACAGGCGTTCTTCACGTGGGAAATAACATAAATAACATTATATTATGTTATTTTATGTTATTCAAGCTTCAAACTACTTTAAAACTATAGAAAGCGATAAAGCAGGGGGCCCTGGCCACAGAGTAATTTTAGACACTGCAGGCAACCTGAGCATTACCTTATAAAAAGTTAACACTACAGCAACGCTATGTTTACCAGGGCCTGCCCATATCGCTTTGAGTAATCGGCACACACTGTTAAATAATGAGGATAGGAAAAAACAAAGGCACTCCTCGGATAGGCTGTGTGTGGTGAGGAGGGGGGGGTCTCCCCTCAGGTGACAATCGTCGGCGGCAGCTTGCGGTAGCTTTGTGACGGAGGTTGGGTTAGGTTTGATCTAACCGGGTGTCTTGTTGTACTTCCAGACAGAAAGCGAGTTGTATGGAGGAGCGGGGGGAAGGGGGGGGGGCTGGAAGGGGAAGCGTTTCCAGATG
Organism: Hyaena hyaena; assembly: GCF_003009895.1. NCBI lineage: Eukaryota > Metazoa > Chordata > Mammalia > Carnivora > Hyaenidae > Hyaena > Hyaena hyaena. The sequence continues at coordinate 2,514,945 of NW_024080779.1, forward strand.
CAGAACAAGACAGAAGAATGAGTCTGAATAGGACATAGATTCTACGGGAGTAACATGCCTTCTGACGAGTTGTCGTCTATTGCGCAGAGCTGTTGCCCAGATGCAAGTGATCTCAGGAAGAACTGTACTACACACAGATCGTCCCTCCACCAACTCTGAACCCGTACGCAGGGCCTGGTCTTAGAACTCATAGTATAATGTGGACCTCTGAGTTTTGGATGGGGGCACTTTCACCAGCAAGAGAACTGGCCTGTGGCTTGTTCTTGTTACTGACTGGCTGTCTCTCTGATAAGGCCGTAGGTCTGCGGTTAGCTCAGGTGAGCAGAGGGTGAACCAGGCTGTTTCAAAGTGGATTATTAATACGGCACGATCTAAAATGGCAAAGTGTGGGTAGAACCGTAGCGGAACAGTTCAGGTAAGCTGTTCTAGTAAGATAAGACGTCCTCAACTGAGAGGCTCCTACATCCCCAGGAGGCCGGCCACGACGTCCTAGCCTGCCACCTCTGAAAGCGCAAAGCCTGCGGTCAGAGCCACTGAGCAAACGCAGGAAACTCTACCGGTCCCCAGGTTAAGATTTCCTCCCTTCAAAATTTCTTCAGCTGTAAAATAGGAATAACGACCTTTACCTTGTCATCTTTCTAGAGCTAATGAACTTTAAATCAAGTATCTCTCATAACTTCAGATAAAAAATGCATTGTATATAGAGGGTGGCATCATCGTATCACGAGGCAATAAACTACCGCGTGTTCAGATTCACATGAACAATATTGCCAATACCGGTGCGTGTTATTCTGAATGCCACCAACTTAAAAGGAGGAAAGCAGCCACATTTCTGTTACTATGAACATGCCGTAGACTTTCTTAGCTCAGCTGGGGTGAGTTGGACCCACCAACATCTCCACTCACTGGTAAGACTTCCTGTAGTCACAGAGATCTGGCCTCTATCAGAGCAAGTCCCCCAAGCCTATTGCCTTTCTGTCCCCCTTGGCTGTTGAGAGCAGAGACACCGTCCCAGCCAGAGACATTCTGAGAAACGTGTCGTCACTTAAAAATAATATGCAGTTTCAGAGTCCTCGAGATTTGAAAAACCATAAACCTTGAGTGTCAGGGAGATGACCCTTTCTCCGTTGGTGCCGGACCTGACAGCCAGGATATCTGCATTTTGTATCTCACTGGCAAATTGAGGTCCTTGTTATACTTTAAACAAGTTCCTTCAATCAATGCCCAGAACCTTCGCCTTCTCAAATGCCAACCAGATTTGCTTGGGATGCAAAGCAACAGAAGATACTCAAATAAAACTTTGAGCCTCTTTAAGATATTCTTGGCGGTGAAAGTTAAGTCTTAGACTTTCACTCTTATTTACTTACTTTTAAAAATGTTTAGTTTTTAAAGGATCTCTACGCCCGACACGGGGCTCGAACTTACAACCCCAAGATCAAGAGTCTCGGAACTCTTGGTCTACCAACTAAGCCAGCCGGGCGCCCCAAGTCTAAGACTTTGAAAGGAAGGACAGGCCATCCGTGGCCCTGAGATCGGTGTTGGAACCACCTTCTCCCCTGCTGCCCACTGTTTGCTCCTCTTTGGTCTCTCCTCCCCCGTTAGAAGTTTTGTGTTATCACCGCCTGGCACCCAGGCTCAGATGGCGGGGAGATGCTTCCCAATGGCACCTGGGTGCCCGATTCCAGCAGGACCACAGGAAAAACTACAAAGCATGTTCTTCCCCCTTCCTGTCTTCCCCTCATCTTACGACCAAGGGTGCAGTGCCATGTTGCTCTCTGACTAAGCCCTTGCCGGTCCCTGGCCTCCCTCAAGGTACTATGTTCTTCAAATGACTTCACTCTGTTTCTTCAGTACAGTGGCTCTCGCTAGATCCCAGGAAGAGAGCCATCTGCTCTAAGGCGCTCACACTATGGTCCAATTAGAGGTCTCTCCCTAGAGACCCTGGGTTGTAAAGAAGCTTGTCAACCATTAAGGGAATGAGGTTGATAATAGCATTTGTTATACGTTGGTTTAGAGTAATAATTCTCAACGTGTGGTCCAAGAACCTCTGGGGATATCCCTGAAACCTTTTCGTCAGGGGGTCTGCCTGGTCAAAACTGTTTTTATAATAGCACCAAGACATTCCTCGCCCTTCTCACTCTCCTTGCCTCCTGAGGTACGGTGGAGTTTCCTGGAGGCTTCGTGACATGTGGTATTGCAACAGATCGAATGAAAGAGCAGAAATGAGAATCTTATTCTCTTACAGGAAGCCAGATATTAAAGCGACTTGTGAACTCATGGGACAGCGCCACGCCTTCCTAATTTTGTTTTGGAAAAGTATAGTTAGTTTTCATAAAACGCATGTCATTTATGTTAACATAGATTGGCTTTCTTGTCTTTAAAATAAATTAATGAATACATTCTTTTAAAATTGCATTTTAATTTCAGATATGGTAAATACTAGTAGGTAGAACACACATCAACAGCATCTTTTTGGAATTCCCTAGAAATTCTGAGCGTGTAAAGGGGTCTTGAAACAAAAGAGAGTTTGAGAAGTACGGATTTTGGAGGAGGGAAGGCTTTTCCCGTGCTGGGGCCTGCTCTGGGTCGCCACCCTCCACTCCTGCCAAAACCCAGGCTCCGCATGTCAGCAATTTAGAGTCCTACTTCTGACAAATGGCCTGTCCCCGGCGCGGGCCAGCCAGTGGCTTCCACAGAGCAGTACTTAACTGCTCTCCGTCTCTACGGCCTCTGCAGTCACAGCGGAGGTGAAGTTAGTGCAATGGTTCTTCGTCAGGGGTCACTTTGCCTCCAGGGGGATATTGGGCAATGTCTAGAGTCACTTTTCATTGTCACAGCTGGGTGAGGGGACAGTACGGGCATCTAGAGGGCAGAGGCCAGGGATGCCGCACAACGCCCTGCTTTGCGCAGGACAGCGTCCGCTAAGCCCCAAGCGTCAGCCGTGCCGAGGCTGTCCCAGAGCACCCAGACTTCATCCGATGCCCCGGGACTTTAGAGAAACCTGACAAATGATAGACTTCTAGAAGTTTAGCCTTTGATTGGGGGAGAAAAAAAATCACAGGGCTTGTGAAATCTGGCAGCGAACCAATGTGCGTTTGGGAACGTCTACATAAAAAGCAAGGAGAAAAACAAACATTCCAAGCAGCAGCCCAGCCAAGGAGCATAAAAGCGGTCATCAGAAATCACAGATAATACCACTTAACAAGGTTAGGCTAGCTGCCAAGAAAAGAAAATACTTTAAAGGCCCCAATCTCCGAGAACTGTTTGTTATTGCAGGGGGGAGGAAAATTCCGAGATGGCAGAGAAAAACTGCCATCATTTCCTCTCTTGCTGTACCTTACTGGATGTATTGCATGGCTCAGTCCAAATCAAATGACTGTATTGACACCCTCCCCCAACACACCCACACGTACGCACGCACACACAATTTGGTATTTTAGTATATGTGCTGCCGAAGCGAGCACTACAATTTGGTATTTTAAACAAAGAGGAATTAGGTGGGCATTTGGTCATCTAAACGTCACTTTCCCCCTGAAACCATTTCTGCTCCCCGCCTCAATATTTTCTTCCCTCCTGCCTCTTCTTCCTGGCCTTATGATTTACAGCCACGTCCTGTAACTCCCACTGGACCGTGTGCTTTTCAAGTGCGGGGACCATGGCTGAGGTATTTGTGTCCTTGCTTGGAATCATTGTCTCAATGAACACAGGTTTTGAATAGCTAACTCTCTTTTAGCGCTTTGTTTTTCAGCCTGGTGTCTCACAAAGTCATCATAATTATTATTATTGGTCGAGCTTAACGATCACTCTAAGAAAATAGGTTTATGGTCTCTACTTTGCAAGGAAAGAAATTGAGGCACAGAAAGGTTAAGCAATCTGCTCAAGCCTGCGCAGCAAATTATGGGGCAGGCCAGAGGGCAAATTACTGTATATTCAACTCTGCACTGTGCATTCTCCAACGGAACACACAAAAACGTAGCAGCCCTCCTTAGTTTTGCTCTTCGTGCTTGGATGTTCATAACGAAGTTTGTCTTTGGGGACTCCCGTACTCCAAGTAGCTATCAACCTCGCAAGGGCATATCTTGCAGCTGGGGCCGTTCCCATATCGCACTGCAGCGGTATGTCTCCAGGGGAAGGTTTCAGAGCAATTACTGCAGGCCCTTACCTAGTACCTAAGAGAATTGTAAGTCAGAAATATTTATTGTACTCACCTCAATAGAGAACAGAAAGAATTAAAAAAGTAGGTCAGATTCCTATCATGGAAATTAGTCAGGCATTCTTTCCTCTGAAGGGCTGGCCGTGAACCTTCTGCTGAGTACAGCCCTCCCAAGACAAAGGCAAGGGTCAGGGGGCTCAGGGAGAGAACAGGAGAGCCTGGTGATGTAATTTCAGGGGGTCTGGGAATGTCCCCCTGTCCTGAACTATTTTTCTCACGGGCACCTGAAATTCCGTCACGAGAATCACACCCCTATAGACGTGAACATCATTCCTTATTAAAATACAAAGCTTCTTGGGAAATGGGAAATGAACCGGAGTAACTTCTTACAAACTCCAACCCTTTGTCGCATTTTGTTTATACAGTGTTCAGGGAGGAAAAGAGTGTACAGCTCCCGTCAGGAGAGAACGGTGTGCCATACCCAAGTCATAGAAATGTATGCGGATTGTTGATCGGACGGAGAGGGTTAAGAGCAAATGTGAGTTAGAGAGTCATTTAAAAGGATGTGAAGGCAGTGCTGACCTGTGGTGGGGCAGTGGATCCTGGGTGTGAGGGACAGTCATGGAGTGGCATCTCTCTCTTGTTCTTTTTTAATAGAGGTAGTCATGTAATTCATAGCGCTCCGAAAAGGAGTTCTACTTTTGAAAAGAAAGAACACAACAACCCTAGCTGGCTGATACAGATGTGGGCTTATCTCTGCCATCCACACTGGGCAGTACCTCAGCTACAAAAGACTGTGCTCACTAATCCAAGGCATCCAGCCCCAGATGGCGGTTGCCCAAATTCCCAGCTCATTCCTGGGCGGTGCCAACCAGTTCAGTGTTATCTTAGTGATGGCCAGCATTATATCTGGAGACCGTTTTAGGATAAGAAGACCATTTTCTTTTCTGTGAAGGTAGACACTATTTAAGAAGAAAGTAACTAAAAATTTTGCTGTATTTCCAAAGAAGTGTCCAATTTATCTTTCAATTTTGAGTTCAGGAAATACACAAAATAGGGAGTTTGGAGCCATGAACAAAGAGAGAAATGTGCAGAGTGATGTGAGGGTACAGAGTCTCCCCAGAGTGGGAAAGAAGAAAAAATGGCCTAGTGAGTTAATGACCAAGCTGATCCCTCCAAATGATGATCCTAGAAGGTTTGGTGTAAAAATCTGTACTGTGGATATGTCTCTGAGCTTGAAAAATATAGGGACCTGGAGTGGAGTATGAGTTATTTACCCAAGAGACTGTGAGATATATTCTGCTCTCAATGGCTTCACTTCTCCTTTCCGAGCAGGGACACCTAAAGAGCAAATGTCTGCTTAATTAATAATGCCAGAAGATCTTCAATGGCGCCCATAGGAGGGATAGATATATGTGTAAATATGTAGGTTACAGAGAAAGACAAGGAGATCACAGAGAAGTAAAAGAACTATATGAGTAAGGGTGGTGTATTTGCATAATTAAGCACCTGCTCTAACAACACAATATCTGGATAATGAAAATGGAAGCTTATCACCACCTAAGCTGGAAGCCCTCCCCTCCCCTTATGCCTCATCCAAAACCTCACTTCAAGTTACTGACACTTGCTTCTTTGTACCTAGTGATTTTCTTTTTTTGAGTGACTTTTTAGAATTATCCTCAGCCCGGCGGAGGGAGGATATCCATCCTCTCTTTCACTGGCTTTTCTACCGAAGATATTTCAGGTTTTCATGGTGACAAGTCACCTTTCCCAATCGCTCACTTGCTTCCCTGGCTTTTTCTGGAAAACTCCTAGCATCGCTCAGGAAATCACAGGCCTGTGCAGACAGGCAGCTGTAGACATCTCTGCCCAGGTAGGTCTTGATTTATTAAGTTGAAGCCAATTGATGGCCAAGCAAGAGAAGATCCTTTGCTAGATGGAAGGATTTACTCTAAGGTTGTTTATATTCTTTTCTGTTAGTTATGTTGGGATTTGTGACCTCTCCATACAGTAGCTATTGGAGGTCATGGCAGTTTAAAATATGCCCTAGACTACACTAGAATCTGGAGACTTAAAAAAAAAGTCTCTATCTAATTCTTTTTACAGGACTTTCTGGATGCAGGTTTCTAGGAGAATGAGGGTTTAAGTTATTTCAATCCTTCTACCCTTGGATCAGCCTGAGCTTTCTTCACAACCTGGGAGCACGTGCATATGACTGCTGGCATTACTGGGCTCTGGCCACCCAAGCAACCCTCAGTCCCCAGGGGCAGCTCTGATGATTTGTAGTTATGCAGAGCTTAGTTGCTAGAGGCTCCCTCTGAGTGAGAATTTATATCTGTGTAGTTCACAAATGTAGCTCAAACCGATTTAACTCCTTGCTAATGAGATCATAATTTAATATAAGTGCAAAGAGCAAATTCAATAATGCACGCATATAATATTAGGAGTTGAAAGCTGTGAGTCATTTTACTAAGGGCCTAACAATGCTAGTGACTGAAACCTGCTGATGAGCATCTGGGCTAGGGAAACAGCTCCAGAAGTCACTTGTGGGTATGTGAGTGAAGCCAGGACATTTCCAGATGATAATCTCTCAAATTCAAAGGGATAGACCCCTTGATTCCACAAGTTGTGAATTTCACTGATGATCTCGGCCAAACCCGACCTTTGTCCAACCTCTCCCTGTGGAACAGGAATCCAAAAACATGATTGCTTGTGGAGTATCACACACACCCCAGTTTGTCTGGGAAGACTTGCTCAATTTGTCCCTGACGGAGAAAAGGGGCTCAGGGAAGTTGCTAAGTGTCTGGAGAAAACAGTTTTGATTAAAATGTGGCCACACATACTTCCCCAAGTCATAATGGGCATGATGCACTTGAAAACTCTGTTCGAGATCCATTAAAAATTCAAACTATCAAATTTGGTTGGATTTTATTACGTATAAATGTGCTTCCTTTGGTTCACCCCAATGACACCAAGAGAGAAAAGCATAGACTGAGAAGACAGAAACTTATCTCATGTTAGATCAGAAACCCACGACATGTGTTTCTGAAGATGTCAAGTTCATGCCCCCTGACTCTAGGCAAACTGTTCACTGGGAGTTGAATCTTATGGGTGCCAGTATCTTCTTTCTTCCCTGCTCCCCCTTGCCTCCCCATAGGCCTCTCTTGACCGTGAGCTATAGAAAGATAATCCGTCTTAACTTACACTCCATTAGATCACAACAAATGGGGACTGTACAGCAGACCTGAAAGCTGACTACCGGCTGCCATGCCAGGGCATATACCATCCTCTCCTAGCACGCATTCTAGCCTCCACTTATCTGCACTTCCCAGCCGTGATGCCAGATAGGACACGCCAGCAGAGTCCATCTCTCCCTCTCATTCTCTATCTCTTTTAGATGTAAAGTATGCTACTGCCTTAGTTTTATGTTTTGAGAAATATTTGCTTCAAGGCCAGATGAAATGAAGCTTTAAGGTGAATTTAGCACTTGGAACACACTTTTGCCACCTGTGACCAATGGGGATTTGCCTCATGTGCCAAGGGCCAAATGCTATACCGCTCTCTAGAAAGTCAAATGAGAATGGATTACAATTGTTCTCCATAAATTTTACCCCCCGCCCCCACTCCACCAGTTTCCCACCCGCATTGCATGTATTTCAATCATTTTCAAATCTTTCATGTTTCTTTTCCATGGCTGTCTTGCCTTTCGGAGAGTGTGGTTCTATAACCTTCTCTCCAAATGCAAGGAAACCAAATGATTTGGTCTTAGTGGGGCAGAAAGGGTATAGACACACACCGTTTCACTCTGCCACGGCAGCGGTGTCTTTCCTCTTGGCAATCGTAAAGCAGCATTCTTACCTTCAGGCCTTTCACTCCTGCTGCTCTTTCTGTAGCTCTGGTGTTGAACATTTGGTCATTATTTGTCAATAAGAAACACATTCAAGTTATCAGGGTAACACCAAAGGCAACTAATCATGTCTTAATCATACAAATCATGTTAAAGCCACGCAGTCAATTTAAAAAAAATCACTAGAATGGATTAATTAATATTTTTCTGGATTACATTTTTTTCCGGTGGTAGAATTTATTCTTTAACACCATCTGGCAAAATCAATGGTTTTAGCAGTCACTGGACTGGTTCAGTTCTTAAGGCAAAAAGGTCCCTTGCTTGAAGCAGCCACTTGAGAGAAAGTGAGGGTTTGCTCTTGGGAAGAAGACCTGAGTAAGTTCAAGGAGCAAATTTAGTCACTACCAGGAAAGAAAACGGTCAGGTTCTTCATACTTCCAGGAGGCAGCACCAGCACAGAGACATGCAAACCAACGAAGAGCATAATATACTCACCCTACTCCTTGATCCCAAACCAGCCTCGGTGATTCGCAGGAACTTCTTCTAAGCCCCAGGAAGTGCCATCGATCTGTAATGATTCTTGCCTACACACATAACAGTGTCAATAAAGAGTCATTGGGGTCCGTCTTAACCCTGGGCATCCAAAATGTCTACCTTTAGGGATGGCTTCTGCCAATAAAAAGGTCCATCTTGTTGCAGGTAAAAGGCAGATGCAGATTCACATCCGTTACCCAAGGCCCAAGAATGTCAAAGAATTCTGGGTGTGGAAGAGAAGCGGTTAAGAGACGGCGGCATAGGGGAGGAGGATTGTAGACATACATGGAAGAAGAAATACACACAAAACTGAGGATCTCATTTATACATATGGGAAACATAGCACCACCTCATTCATCTAAGTACCACCAAGTGGGAAGCCGAGGGCATTTGGAAGTGGGCTGTTCCAAAGTATAACTTTTTACTATCTTTGAATATGAGACTTGTTAAGCAAATGCATGAGGTTTAAAAAAGAAATGACCACTAGCGATTAGAAGTAAGGATGGGCTTGAATTTCTTAAAGAGAACAAACTCTTTCCAGGTGCTATGAAAGCACCCACGTGAAAAGAAACACAACTCATTTTCACCATAAGCCACGTTTTGAATTTCTGAAAGCAAGTTCCCTAAGTGCTTTCTTAGAGTCACATTGGTTAGTTTATTCTCATCCCTGTATATTTTTTAATATGACCCAGCTGCATTTCTCCATCAATATCCCAGAAATCATAATGATCATTCAACTACTTCTCTAATCAGTCAAAGTTTAACTGCATATCACATTGTCATCCCTTACTTCCCTATATGCCTTGCAAGTTAAGGCACCCATCATACAGCTCTCCTTCTAGTCAAGGGGCTCGGAATGGTTCCATTTAAACATTCTGCTCCAATGTTCCCCCAAAGCACAAGGCGTGCTGATTTTCAGCTTGGAAATGGACATATGGACACTGTAAGTCTGAATCCCCGGATGGAACTGAAACCAGGGCCGTATTACAGTGAGGTGGGGTAGGGCTTATAAAGCTTTGTCACCCCAGTCACAGATAGCTTGTTCCACAGACCAGTCCCCCTCTCGTAAGGTAAGGCTACACAGGAAATCTAAGCTGGTGCTGTCTCCCCAAGATTAAGGGAGTGAAGCAGGGTGAGTGGGGGTGGATCAGAAGAATTTGAAAGTCTGAGGTGACGGGCAGCTGTGGAGGGAGGCTGACTGTGCTTTTGTGGTAATTCAGCAGCTAAATCCCCATTCTGCTGTGATTCACAGCGACAGGCTTTCACTGGCTGTGTCCCAAACCCCCGGTGCTTGGGGTTTATCGCTGAAACAACCTACTGGCTCTTAATTACCGCGTTGGCGCACACGTTATAATACCGTGCTAACACAAAAGGGCGGTTTACAGGTTAAAGATTCCCCAACCACACCTCTAATTTTCATGATCCTTGCCTGGACATTCATGGTCCATCAAGAAAAGATCAGGTCTGATCTGTTGGGGTCAGGTTTGCCCAGGTTCAGGAAACTGGTGAAACCAAGCAGTATTTCAGTTCTAGCCTATCGGTCCGGCTCAGCGGCCACCTCGGTGACTCACCTTGTCTTAATCCCCCGTATTCAGAAAATGAAATAAATGTCTATTTCATTAGGTTAAGCATGTGCACATTTAAAACAGCCTGAAAAAATTGCTGGTTCTTTCCAAAGAGGAGTAACTTTTGGAGACTAGTCTTAGAACGCATGATGTCTCATGTCAGGGAGTTAAAGTCAACAATTGAATATAATTGCCCATCTTAGCATTATTTTAAGGTTGCAGGAGAGAGTCTGAGAGATTATTACAGGGTTTTCTCTGTCTCCCAGTTTCAGAGATAATAGGTATGGAAGTGTTTTTGAAAAAGCGAAAGCACTCATAAATGTCAGGCTTTGTGATTATTGTCATTTTTAGTAATCAGTACTGAGGGCTGAAATGGCTTAAATATGCCATTTGCCTTGTAACCAAGGTAGCTGAGAATGAACCCGATTCTTAGGGAAATCTATCACGTGCAATCAGATTCACATTGCTCATTGGGTGGGTACATGTGATATAAATTGCTGTTTGCGATAGCATCGCAAGAGGTGACCCTGAAAGTCGGCAGAGATTTGTGGCAGCATTAGCTGTGTGACCTTCTCAAAGTCACCACCATCTCTGGGTCTCATTCTCTGTGAAATGACGGTATATATTCGACAGTCAATTGTCATGTTAACTGGGAATGGGATACAATAAAGAAGTGTAATTCCCAAGCCATTTTACTAATACAATTAAGCCTCATGATCTGGACTACCAGAGGGGAAGGACTGTCTGAATGGGAAAGTGCCGAATTACAAAACAGGTTTGAAGAATGACAGTTTTATTACTTTACGTCTGTTTTGTGATTCAAGCTCACTATGCTACATTGCCACAGTGGAGGTCCTTGTGAGAAATACATTAGCAGATAGACTGGTAACGAATAGGACTGTGTCTAACCAATGCTTGCAACGTTTGAGAAAGAAGTTTGTTCTCTTAAGGGAAGAATTCAACCGACAATCTCAACTCTTCATTTGCTTAACAAACCTCTCTTGGACCCTTTCCTGATACTATATGGGCAGACTGTGGACTGGTCGCAAATGATAAATTTGAGGGCTCCAAATTAATGAGGTTTCACTGCCTTTTCTACCTTCTTCTCCATTGATTTGTTTTTGGCATCACCACCAAATAGTGGTAAAACAGATTCTCAAGTTCATCTCTTGCCCCTGCTCTTGCTCACTCCCAGAAAACAGCAGGTAGCAAGAAGGAAGAAGATAAAGGCAAGCTCCTTGGTAATCCGGAAACAGAATAAGCAATCGCTGGATATGCAGCACTCATTTTACTATTATCCACAGCTGAGAAAGGGGTTGACTTATTTCAAAAGGCTGGCTGGAAGAATGACCAAACCAAGTGATTTGAGATGCCTGGCAGGTAGCGCTAATGTCAAAGCAGTTGGAAACACTTAGGTTCTACTGAGATCTTTCTCTATTTGCATATCAAAAATCAGATAATCTGGAAATCGCGGGCCGGCAATAAAGTTACTTGATAACTTTGCCGCAGTATCAGCTGAGGAAAGAGAAAAGCTTGACTGCTCGTTGTAATTAGCAAATAGCTGGTCTAAAGTTTTAGGGGTCTTCGAGATACCAAAACATCTGGGTGAAAAGTAAAAATTCGGCCAAACGCATGCAGAGTGTTTGGTTTATGTAACATCACACATCTGGTTATTTGAAAACTCCTGGGCACTTGGTATCATGTGGATGCTTTAGAGTCATCTTGACACAGTCCACGACTCCTTTGTAACCATGCTGAGCGAATTCTCGAGAGCAATGTATCCAATCCAGCTCAATTTTCCTTCTGCAACTCACTTGCGTGATATAATTAGGGTCTCCGTGGCCTGCTAATAACATGAGAAAAAGACCAAGAAGAAGAAGGTGCTAAATACTCTAGGTATCAGGTTAGCCACTGCAAAACTCAAATGAGCCCAAAGCTTGGCTAAACTGTGACTGTCATCAGTTCACACTGGTGGAAAAGGAAGTTACTGCTTTCTGACACACAGTAAAACCTTGATTAATTGAAATCCATAAGGGATGAATGGAATTTTCAATACGAGTACTCATTTTGTTTCATTCTTGGCTAGTGACATTTTTTTTTTCTCCTCAAAATGCTTGTATCCACTTTCTCGCCTCCGGGAAGCAGCCTCTAATGTTTGAGGATCAATCCAGAGAGAGAGATGATATGGGAGACAAAGCTGAATGTGACCTAACCATAGGTCATCTCTTGGTAAGTGATTAAAAAAAAAAAAAAAAAAAAGATCAATTCCTTGCAGTCTTCTGTTTTGGTACTATTGCTGCTTTCTCATCAATGTGGAGTACTGAGGAGGGGTGATTCAGTTAGTTGGGGTAGTGGTTAGGTGAGTTCTGGTTAATCAAGGTTTTACAGTAAAAGACCTCACCAGTGCCTGGTGAGATTATGTGCTGAAGAAAGTTGTATGTGAATTTATCACTTTGAGAGGGCTCTGTATCAGTGTTTCCAAACCCATATTATACTGCAGACTGGCAAACTAACTTTTCCATCAGGATCCTGAGGAATGGAGAGAGAAAGAGAAGAGCAGAGGTGTAACCATTGTCTCTGAAGGAGAAAAAGTTTGGCTTGCCTGTCTGTTGGCCTGTGTGTGGGGAACACTGTTCTTCACCTTACGAGATGCCCATGGTATCTTGGTTGTACAAGAGTCCATCTTACATGCTTCAATATAATTCTCATGCTCTCTGGGTCATGGAGGATTGTGTTCTCAGGTCCTCTCCTGTACTTACCCAACATGTCTTTCCAGTACTTGCTGTCCTGACTTCTGAGCTTGCAACTATTTCCCGTTGCTTGGATGAAGGCTATTCGTTCTTTCTAGTCCCGGAGAGCGTTATGGGTCCAAAGGGATGCCAAGTGAGATGGATTTTCTCATGATGGCAGCCTGGATAACAGTTAGACCTACCTGAACCAAGAACACGGCTAAGGAGAAGCCAAATCAGGGATTCATACACACGGAGTACCACAGTTAGGCGACGCGCTTGTTTAAATATACAGAATATCTTTGCCAAGTCTGTATATGGGGTGGCCTATTGAAGAAAGACCCCATTTAACTTGAAACCTAGCGTGTTCTTTGGCTTTTCAAGTTAAGTGGGGCCAGCTTAAATGGGCCACCGCATATGGAGAACAACACCTCATCACTCATACACATGATCGAGGAAGCCAACTCTAATCAACCAGTCAACCTTGGTGAGCAACCATCATGCGTTGTGGGGCGGGGGGGAGAGGGAAAGACCGTAACCTGACTTTTCAGTAGATAGATTTGACCTCTCACACGGTTCACGTGAGGCAGGCAGGGACAGTCTTAAGGAAAGCCCTGGGCTCTTGAGAGCCGAGGCCATTGAAACCCACACCGTGGCCTTCATAAGGCAACCGGTCTGGCGTGTGAGGGGAAGGGAGGGGTGTGGAGGGGGGAGCCTCTGTCTGGGAGTTTAAGAAGGGACCCAAGTTAGATCAAAAAATGCGGGCAGTGCCCTGAAGTCTTTCTGGTTCCCAAAGCTGCCAGGCAGCGGAATAACCTGGTCATTCCACTTTCTGTGTGCGTCTTGTGCTCTCTCCTCAATAATAAGATAACAGTCTTGCCGATTACTCGTCACTAAGGGTACCCGGTTGTGGTGACATTGAGGCTGACCTTGGAGTCACCGCCCCCGCTGCCGCACTCTCCTTTGTCGTACCACCATTTGTTTTTCAATTTGTCCAAGAGGCCTTGCTCATTCAGTTTTAATACTGCCAGGTTAACAGCATTTCTTGAAACGATAAAACATAACTTGTAAGAAAATGCACAAATGCGTAGGAAATCGTTAACGTATAAAAAGGAGCACAAGAGGACAAATTGGCTAAATTTCACAGAACGTGGAGCTATAAAAATGTCTGTACAGCAAATACAGGGTTAAATATTGGAAGGTGGCATGGAGGATAACATTTGCTCAGAACTGAAGTGTGCGGGATGGGGAAATTGTCTTTGAGAAAAAAAGGAACAAGAACACCACATCCATGCAATTAACATTCGTCACATATGGCACCGTAACTTGGCTTTTACCATTTAAATTGAAAAAGCCGTTGAACTGTAAAATTAAAACAGCAACACACAGTCAGAGAGGACAACACAGAGAGAGAACATTAAAAAAAAAAATGGATGCATTAGATAGATGAAACCATAATTTACCATCTTATTTAACTCCATGGAATAGTGTAGATTTTAAACTTTTAAAAGTTACCTCAAGATCCACAAGAAAGAAAATGACAACAAAATGCATCAGGGTAGGTGGAATACTATAACAACACGGATATTGTTATATTATTCCACCCACCTTAATGCTGAGCCTTTAGGGGTTGCCACACCATAGCCTTTGGAATCCAGATTTCCACCAACTTTCATGGTATCACACGGTTTTCTCTGCTCAATGTACTCGTTCATGGTTGACTCCAGCAGGAAGGCGAACTTTCCCTTGGACTTGCGCACCCGGGCCACTCCGTCTGCCGTTGTTTTGGTAAATACGGATGGTTCTGCTGATTTCATGTAAGACCACATTTTCTCATAGACTGCAATTTTGGACCTCTGCAACAGAGATAGGGATTCTTAGAGCTACCAGATATGAAAACTAGAAGAGGCCTCGGTGCACTGATTTTCAAACAATTCCGATTGCAACCCACAAGTGAGAAGAGCATGTCACGCTGTGGCCCAGAAGTTACATTCATACATAGGTAAACACGGTTCCAAAATAGGCAACTCAACACCGCACTCATCTTTGCAACGGGTGATGCCCTCTGATAGTTTCTATTGTATTCTAATTCACTGGAAAAAAAGAAAGAAATGCCAGTCAGGACCCACTGAATTGATTTCATGGCTCCACTAATGGGTTGCAATCTAGTTGGAAAAACACTTTCTCAGTTCAATCTTCTTCTCGATTCAGAAATCTCCCCTACAATATCCTGCTATGTGATTACCCTTTGCCTGCCCGGAAAAAAAAAAAATGCCACTGGACGGGAGTGTACAATCATTTCAGTTAGCCTGCTCCAGCGCGGGACATTAATGACTGTAAGAAAGCACTTTCTTCTTCTGAGCTGAAATTTGTTTCTCTAGGACTCCCAACCTTTAACACTACCTGCTAGAGCTACGTAAAGCAATTCTGTTCCTTCTTCGGCATGATGGCCCTCTAAATATTGCAAGGCTGTTGTTATACCCCCTCTTCATCTCTCCACTCATGTTGAACACTATTTCCGGAAGACTGACAATTTCGGTCTATCTCCCATAGGAGTCTGGCTACCAAGGCTTCTCTTCAATTAGATTGTCTAGAAATAGACATGGTACCCCAGATATCTGACGAAGACAGAACGAAAAGAAAAACTGTGTGCTTCTTGTCACTGGAGCATTATTTTCTAGCATAACACTGCCTGAGTTTGGGTTAATGTATTTAGCCTTTCATCCATCCTTTTAACAAACATTTGTCAAGCACCTGCTATACCTCAAGCACTCTCCTGGGGGTGGGAAGAGTATGATGGAGTGAATAGTCCCTCTTTTAACTCAGGTTGAAGCCAAACCCAAACTGTGAGTTCTTCTGACCAAACCAAATTTCCCTCATCCTTACCATTTTGGATTTTGAATTTAATGCCATTAAATGTCATCTCAATTCAGGTGGTCCTTACAACATGTGCTAAATGCTTACAGACCTATGGTAGGCATTCTGGAGAATATAAAGGAAGCATGGTCTCAATGACCCTATGACTTCCAGCTGAGTTGGGAGTTAGGTCCCTAGGAATGAAAACCCAACAGAAAAATTGTAAAGTGCTATTTGACCAGAGGGGAGGTAGCATGGTCGAGACTATAAACATGCCAGGATTTCAAGTGTCCTTTTATGGGGTTTCCCGACCCCTGCCTCTGCTTCTTTGATTAGTTAGTTGCTCTTCTCTGGACGTTGGCCAGCTACATTCTTGAAGCCTGCGTTGACCTGCTTAAATAATTTCAGAGGGATGGAACTCCCAGGGCTATCGCCATGGATATGAAACGTGTTTATGGCGATCAGACACCCACTGAGGCCCTTACTGAGTCACTGAAACTGTTCGCTGGGATTGGAAATATGGCTTCCATAGTTGGTTTGAAGAAAGAACAGGAAAAAAAAAAAAAAGCCAATATGGCTGAAGTCAAATGAGCAAAAGGGAGAATGGTAGGAAATGTGTTTAGAAGGATAATCAGAGGTCGGATCTTCTAGGGCCCTATAAGACATGGTAAAAAGTTTAGATTTATTCTGTTAGGAAATTATTGAAGGATTTTGAGGAGGTGTGTGATAAGATCTGATTTAAAGTTTTAAAGCTTTACTCTAGCTGCTGTATGGAGAATGCATTCTAAGGTGGGCCAGAGTGGTTAGGAGCCTATTCTAATAGTCCAGGGGAGAGATGGTGGTGACTTGGACTAGATTCGGAGCAATGCAAGCAGAGAGGAGAAGTTGAATTTAACATATGTTTTGGGGAGACAGCAAACAAGCCTTGCTGATGGACATCTCTACCTGATGGTCCTATAGACACTTTCGATTAAACATTTCCAAACCAAACTTATTGTCTTAATTATAAAGCCTGGCTCTCCTAAATTCTATCAGTAAACCACCAAACATCCAAGCTAGGAAGTTTGGTTTTTACTCCTTCCTCGGCCTCTCAGTATGCCTTGTTTATTTGGACATAGAAATGTAGACTCTGTCTTTTTTTCTTCTTTCCATTCTTATTACCATTGCCCTGGAGCGGGCTCCCGCCATTTTTTGGTCTGGACTACATTGCCCTCCTAATTGCTCTCCAGGCTTCATCTCTCTCTTCAGTTTATCCTCCAGGGATCCTTCTAAACTGTGAAGCTGACCATTCTTTAAAATCTTCTCATAGTTCCCTAAAACGTACAGAACAAACTTCAGACTCTTATGTATGATATTCAAGAGTCCTTATGATCTTGACTACACTCTCCTATGATCTAGCCACACTGCACTGCTCACGGTTCACTGAAATATGCCACACACTTTCACGTCTTATGCCTTTGGTTATGCTTTTGCTTCTGCCAAAATTATCCCTATTCATCCTACAAGGTCCAGAGCAAATACCAGGTCTTCTCTGAAATCTTTCCTGACTCTTGCTCCCACAGAAGTGCTTTCTTGGGTGTTCCTAAAGCACTTTCACTCATACCATTGCTACAGAGCTTACTATAATACATTATGGTGAGTTGGCTACGTGTCTGTCCTACTCACATTACTGGGTGTTCTTGAGGGCAAATTCCATGCCTGATTCATTTTGGCAGCCCTCTCGGCAGCTAGCACAATGTACATGGTAGGCATCTAGGATATATTTGCTTAATAGCTGAAGCTTAGCCTGATCAGGGTGACATCTAGATTGTTGGTCAAAGACATCAGAAGGTTGGTGAAAAACGGCTACCAGCATCAGTTTTACAGCACTGTAGAATTCTAGAGCTGAAGTTACTCTAAAGATCGTTGAATGCAACTCCCAGCTAAACCAATGAGGATATGTGCTTCATAATCCATTTTGTTTTGTTTTTGTTTTCACCTGCCTTTGTTGTCCACACCAATAACTTTCTCCCCTAATAATCAAGGTCTTCTAAGATTGAAATCTCACCCGTTGACATTTATGCTCGTTCCAGAGCACATTATCCTCATCTGACACATAAAACAATTTCTAAACATCATAATGAAATGCATTCTCAGTGACTTAATTTTATCTCACTAGGCATTTCCTAGTCGGTGGCTCAAAGAATTTTATAAGATAGTAAATAATTCAGCTGCACTGTATGATATGAAACACAATGTAAGAGCACCTCCGTACCTGCCACAAAACTCAATACAACATTATGAAGTTAGTTGAAGTCTGCCTATACTCCCTTTCCTAACTGCATACCCTTCCTCCAGGTCAAAAGTAACCATTATCCTGAACTTGGTCTTTATCATTCCCTTACATCTCTTTATATTTCTATGAGAATAAACACATCTCTTTTGTAATGGCTGCAGAGCATTTCAATCTATGGCTATACCATACTTTATCTGCCCAGTCTCCGACTGAAGGACTTTTAAGTCATTTCCAATTTTCTGGCATTAGAGACAACACTGTGGTAGGTGTGTATCTCTGTGCACTTGCAAGAGGTACTCTGTGTTCATCTCGGCCCAATCGAACCTGAGTGAAAGGAGGAGGGGGTAGACTAATTTGTCTCTTACATTATTTGCAAACAGGCTATTCTGTCCAAAGATAAATTTATAAGGCAAGGGCAAAGGGGTCTGTGAATTCCGAGTTGAATGCACTATAATTTGGATTCATTTACTTCATCGTTTACTTGAGCTCTTTGATTGCTGATACAAGTTAAAAGGTTTATTCCTTTAGGTAATGATGCATTTCTAGGAGAATAAATGGCGGTGCTTGAAGTGGGCGCTTTGAATGTGCCATGTACCTGCAGCAGATATTAATGAATTCAGGAAATGAAAAGTTAGTTAGTGGCAGAAATGACTGGGTCCTGGTTGATGACTGAATTCTGAAGGAATTAAGTCTGAATTAAGAAGGGGGAAAAGCAATGGCTCACAAGTGAGAAAAATTGAGCTGAAACGTTTGTCTTCCTAACTAGTATTTAAGTGACAGTATAGCATTTAGACCAAAAAGAAGAAAAAAATATCACTAGCATTTTTTTTGCAGTCTGTCTTATTTTGGCTGAAATACTGAAGGCAATAAAAGGAATTGAATCTTAGCTCAATCATCTGGGAGAAATTAAAAAAATTATGGGCAGGATGTGTAATAGCAAGTTCATTTTTCTCAAACCCGCCACAATTCATTTATTTCATCCCACAGAGCACCATTTTGTACCTCAGAAGGAATAAACAACGGGCATGCAGAGAGGCCACACGAAATTCTCTTAGCCCTGCTAGATAATTAGCATATGAAATCCAAAAGGAGAAATACATGAATGGAGGAGGAACAGATTAATCCAAAACAGCAGATGAAGCAGAGCTCTAGCATTCATGGATTCAACAGTCACTGTTCCAGCTATTTGTACTAAGTCATGAAGATCAACTGTACAAAGAAATTTGCTTTTGTTGAATGGAAATTTGGATCTTAGGCCCGGTGAGGCTGATGTGTAGAAACAAGTGGTTAGTGACCACCCTTAGCCCACCACTCAGGCTTTGTATCTCTCTGCAGTGGTGCTGGTTGCTTCTCATCACTGTGCATAACTATTCCCCTGTAGACCCAGGGGTACGAGGTAAATGCATGGTGCCATGTTGAAAGTGCGGAGTCACATCTCTTAGGTTTGAATCCCACTTGCTATGTGTAGAAGGCATCTAGCCACTACGTGCCTCAATTTCCTCATCCATCAAATGGGATAATTTTCTCTACAAAGTGCCTACTTCAGAGGTTTCTTGGGAGAAATGACATGAGTACATACATGCATCTCACTTAGAACAGCGCCTGGCATACGGGAAGTGTTGAAAACATTACATATTTTTATAGCACACAAAGCATCATTTGTTTTAGTGACAGAACTTAATAGCATGATAAATTACTTTAGTCCCCCATTTAACAGCGTCATTACTTCATTTTATGGAGGGAATCATATGTTCAAGTGTTATTCACATATTTGGGTCTTTGGACATATTCCGGTGAACGTCCATGGATTGCCGTCAACAAAAGTCATCATCATTTGATTTGGATTAAAAAAAATTTTGGTGGAAGAAATATGGGTAGGGTTGCAAATTTTCTTTAAACCCCATGTTTGGTAGTTTAGTTGAGGTTCACATATTAAAGTCCCCATTAACCAGAACACTGCTACTGGGGACACCTGGAGAATGAAGCTTTCTGCTTCCCTAAGAGTTAAATGAGAACATCCACTGGTCAATAGAACATCCAGTTGGAATCAGTAGAGTGACAGACTTTTAGAAATAGAAGAAACCTTCCAAACCATCTGGTTCAGCCTCTCACCCAGTGCAGCCTGGCTTCTCTGCTCAAATGTCTCTGGTGGTAAGGCACTCCCAAGCTCAGAAGAGGCTCGTAACTTACAACAGACAGTTCAAGTTGATAGAAAACTCTTTTTCTTGGGCTGACGTGACTGTCTCTCTCCCCTCCAATCCTCTTCTGCCTTCTGCTTGAATTGGGCAGTCTCTTCTTCCTGCTGCCATTTCTCCACTAAGTAGCACTGGTTGTACTGCTTTGTAATGGTCAGCTCCAGTGCAACCTCAGCTACTTGGGAGTAGGAGTTATGTCTCTCTCTCTTTTTGTCTCTGTATTCCCAGTGACTAGCATAATGCCTGGCATGTAGGAAACTCTCACTATGTATCTGTGGAATGAATGAATATCACAATTGCAGTTCCATCTACCGGTCCTAATTCTGCACTCTGCAGTAATATAGAACAAATATGCTCTTTCCACATGGTGTGCCGACTGAAGATTACCACCACCATGTCACCTGTTAATTGTCTCTTGCAGACCAAACGTGATAAGGGCCTTCATTCATTATTCTTATGACATGAATTCCAGTCATCCCCTTCCTCTTTCTGGGAACCTCCATCTTCTAGATGCTTTTTAATTTTTCAAAGTCTCTCCTGAAATGAGGCCCCAGCAACTGATGATAATATGCTTGATAGAGCAGCACTAGCACAAATGACAATAACACAATCTCTTCTTGTGAGGTGGACATGAACACAATTTTTCATTCTGACAGGATTCAACGGGCGTTTTTTGGTAATGTTCATAGTCGAGAATTAACTACATTAACAAAACAGACCAATAAATTGGAAGCATGATTGTCAACAGAGGCATAATCTGCTAATTCACTTATGGTATTAATTTGCTGTCAGCATGTAGACAAAGTATTACATTTTGCAAAGAGAGTACTGGTGTTAGTGACATCTCTATGCACCAAACATGTGCAGTGTGTTCTGAGTGAATGATTTGAGAGGATAGAATGAAGGAAAGGTCAGGGGAAGATGGTTTTAGGTAACTTTTTGGGAGGGAAGATTTTACTTTTAAGTAATCTCTACACCCAACACGGGGCTCAAACTCACAACCACGAGATCAAGTCACATGCTCACCGGCCGAGCCAGCCAGGTACCCCATTTTAGGTATTTTGTACCTCGGCATTCCCCAAAGGGTAACTGGCTGGCTTTCTGCATTTATTTTTTGGCCACTGCTGGTGTCAGGCCTCTATTGTCCATTCCCACCACTGTACACGTCACAGGGAGGCTGGGTTCTCAGTCTCTACCTCTCTCACCCAATTTCACTGTCTTTTTTACTCATAGATCCATTCTGTCCCCTTTCTGGCATCAGTAGTCTTGGTCCTCATGGAGGCAGTCACTGATGTTACAAAGGTTTTTGTTACCTTTGAGCAAGGGATCATTTTTATTCGGATAGGGCACTGGCGTTCCAGAAAGGTTGGTGAGTTTCTTGGCATTGTAAAAGGTGCTATTCAGGGGCCGGAACAGCCATTCCTGTGAACAGGACACTAACGAAGGGGAAAATGGCACGTTTCAAACAAAAATGCCTTCCCCTCCTTCATTTTGGCCTTCTCCACCTATTATTATTGTCGCTTGTGTACTGCTTGACAATTTGGTCCATTTCTTCTGTAGATTGTATCTTTAGTTAAGAGAACATCATTTAAAACTATAATCTGCTTTTTCTTCCAAATTATTTAGCCCCCTCTGAAATGTCTACTTTTAAGAAAGGCTCGGGGGGCGCTGCTAGCTGGTACAAATTTGAAAAGCTGGCTTTGGCCTGCTGTCTGCCTCAACAGAGCACTATAGAATCCTGTGTGCCCCCCGTGCCCTCCGTCACCTTCACGAGCAAATGCTGTGTCTTTGCATTTCTCCAATACTGGGATATGGACAGGTCATCTTTGCAAGGTCAAGTACTGGAAGAAAGGAAGCTGGTGGCAGAGCTGCTTCGGAGAGCGCCTGACCTCCTCCCCCCTCCCTTTCGTCTCTGCCTTTCCTAATGGTTGATGGCATTGGGTGAGGACAAGGTGCATGTGTGTCCTGGTGGGGTGGCCAGGGCCAGAGTACTGCGGGGAGAGCAAGGCCTGGATGGAGCTGGCCCATTCTCAAGATCTTCCATGTGGTTCTAAGTCTCAGGTCTACGGAAGTTCTTTGCATTGCGACTCTGTGCAAGTTTCAAGCACTTGGGTTAGGCCTGCGAAGCGCCTTTGTTGTGCAGAGACACCTTAGGTTCGTCATGACCGGAAGCAGGAGACAGGTGAATTTCGTTCCACTGTACATTTGCACAGGGCTTTTTGGTTGCCGAGGTGATTTCATACATGCCGTCTCCTTTAACTTCCCCAGTGCGAATTGCGTGTTCAGTGCTCGGTCCTCAGCACCTGGAACGGTGCCTGACACCCAGAGATCCTCAATAAATATCCGTGGAATGGAAAAACGAGCGCCCACTTCATAGACGAGGGAATCGGGAGGGAGAGAGGGTAAGCACACTGGCAAGTTGCTGCTGGCGCAGTGGCTTGCCCCAGGTGACACAGCTAATGAGGAACAAAGCCTAGGCCCCCTCTAAGTCTGCTAGACTCAGATTGTTTTTTCCACTACAAGCCCAGCCTCTTTGGCTCTAACGATATCCTTTTTGGCGAAAGAGAGCAACCCAGTTTCAGAAATCTTTTTAATTTCTTGTTCAAGCCTTTTTTTTTTTTTTTTTAATCGGGGTAAATTGTAAATTAACCCCAATCCCTTCCCACTAAGGCAGTGGGAGAAGTGGATGTTCCCGTCACATGCTGTAATCCAGCTACAGGCCCCTGGTGTCCACGCGTCACCACGTGAAGGGCTCAGAGCAATCTGGGTCAGAAGAGGAAGAGCACATCTGGCTTGCAAGTGCACTCGACAGATGTTTTTCCTCCACATCTGCTTGGAAGAAGCCAGTAGCTCTGATGAGGCACATTTGGAAAAAGGAATCCTTGAATTTTACAATTTCTTTCCCTAAAGCAAAGACTGTGGTTTCCATTTTGACTTGGAGCAGGGCACACAGGAAAAGAGTTCATCTCTAAAGCAGGGCCCAAACCCCAATTTCATTGTCTGTCTTCCCTTCAGTTCGCACGTCTAAGATTTCAGGCGAGTACTGTTGTCAGTTTCCTTTTGCTCAGTCAGCGGCTACCGTGTGACTACGTATTGGTGAGGGCCGGGGGAAGAAAGGGCAGGAAATACTGGTTTCTATTCTTAGTTTTTCTATCTGTGCATTATGATCCTGGCTGAATTATTTGGGGGGCTGGGCTTTTAGGTAACTTCAGAGGAGTTGGAGGTCACCTTTCGCCCAGAGTTGCCTAACGTTTTCACACTGTGCTCCCAAGACCCAGGACAGGTTTCCTTCCACGTCGAGTAGTTTCGGACATGTCCTTTCCAAAGGTGCCGGTGACAATCCAGATAAGTTTCCGGTGACCTTTCTAGTGTGCCTTCCTAGCATGCAAAGTCACATTACTGTTCTAACGTGTCTTCTGCTTCCCTTGCCAACTTAGGCTAAGAATATTCCAGTGGGTTGAAGGCAGCATGAGTACCTGTATGACTTTGAAAGCCAGAGCCGACAAACTCTTGGAGAAAATGGTTCTAAGGTCCTATCACTTTATTCTGGGGGAATAAAAGAAGGGACCCAGTCACCTCCACCCTGTGGCTCTCAATCAGCAATGATTTGGCCTCCGGGAAGACATTTGGCAACATCTGGATGCATTTTGTTATTATTACAACTTGGGGAGAGGAGTGCTACTGAGTAGAATATTCTGGATAGAAGCCAGAGATGCTGCTAAACATCCTACAGTGCACAAGACACTCCCACGGCCAGCAATGACCTGTCCTGAAATGTCAGTGGTGCCATGGTGGAGAATCCCTGCTTAAGGGCTTTCAGGGAGCCACCATTATTAACATTTAATCGAGCCCATACCTCCAGACTCTGTTTTAGGCATTTTACATGTGTTAACTCATGTAACACAACAATTCCGTGAAATAAATTATATTACCAACCCATCTTAAAAATGCACAAACAGAGGCACAGAGAAGTTAAGTAACTTGCCCAAGGCTGTACAGCTAGCTGGGAATTCACTCACGTAGACTCAGGAGTCTGTGCTCTCCAACAGTACACTGTTCCCAGATGGGCTAAGGGACGGTTGTAAATTATACCTTAGGGCTGGACCAAGTTCATATAAATTCTGCTCGAAATGGTGCCTACACTTTAATTTTTTCCGATGTGGGGCTTGAACCCCTGAACTGTGAGGTCATGACCTGAGCTGAAATCAAGAGTCGGCTGCTTAACTGACTGAGCCGCCCACGCGCCCCGTGCTTACGCTTTAGCATAACATCAAGGGGCGTGATATTTATTCCCTCCCTGAAACATGAGATTGAAGACTAAGATGTCTTGCCCCTAACCCACACGAACTCCTTACTTTTTAGACCAGAGGTCAACAAATTGTTTTTTTCCTTTGTTTCGAGAATGAAAACATAGAAATACAGACTACTAGGGCTGTTATCAAGCAAGACTGAATCAACTTTTATTGTTTCTGACAGTCGCATGTTGCACTCCCCATCCTGGGCAGTACCGCCTCGTCCCCATGTGCCTTACCAGACACAAGATGCCCTCCCCACTCCATCGTGCTCACAGATAAGGACTGGAGACATTCCCAGCTGAGCAAACGGAAATGATGGAAAAGAGCCTAAAGTGTGATCCCTTTGCAGGAGCCCTTGCGTTTCAGCAAAGGCCAAAACACAGCCAAAGAAATGGCAGCCTAAAGGTGGACACATCGACTGGCTAAGGGACGGGTGTGTGTGGGTATGGAGAAGCTGATGTGTCTAATTCCGTACCTTCACCTTTAGATTGTAGAATCTATTTTCAGGACCGAGAATGGGCCACGGAGAAAGTATTCCCGCCATCCCTTTTAACTACTCGCTAAAGCAAAGCCTCCATTTCCCTGACTCCCAAGCAACAGATTGCGTCCTGCCTGCCACGGCCCTTGACCTCCTGGAATTCTACTTTTCAGTGAACTTTCATCTTCAGCAATCCAGGGCCTATAACCCTTGGCTGATTTGGATTTCACTTTCTTTCTCTCTGTTTTTTTAAAAAAATGTATTTATTTATTTTGAGAGAAAGAGTGAGAGTAAGCAGGAGAGATGGAGAGAGAGAATCCCAAGCAGGCTCCACGCTGTCAGTGCAGAGCCCGATGGGGGGAGTGGACCCACAAACCTTGAGATCATGGCCTGAGCCCAAAAGAAGAGATGGATGCTTACCCGACTGAGCCCCCCAGGCGCCCCAGATTTCACTTTCAGTCTATATTTTTATTTTTTATAACTAAGGTATTTAAAAGAGAAGTTCAATGCCCTTGTTATTCTTGAGTCAGTTAATGGTTTTTAAAAAAATTTTTTAATGTTTATTCATTTTTGAGAGAGAGGGAAAAACAGTGAGGAGGGATGGGCTGAGCGAGAATGAGACACAGAATCTGAAGCAGGATTCAGGCTCCAAGCTGTCAGCACAGAGCCTGACAGGGGACTCGAATCCATGAACTGTGAGATCATGACCTGAGCCGAAGTCGGATGCTTAACCGACTGAGCCACCCGGGTGCCCCTTGAGTCAGTTAATTGTAATGTAGAGGCCAAGCCTGACAATCTAAGGCCTATGAAGTGAAAGCAAATATTCTTCTATTAAGGAGAAAAGTCTATCCTGGAATTGCAGTATTTTGAGTTTCCACAGTGACTGTTTCTTCCAGGTCCTTACAGCAAGAATTATTTTCATACTAAGGGGGGAAAAAGCAATAGAAGAAAAGAAGTAATTTGTTCAGGGAGATCAGGAAGAGCCCAAATTTTCCATTTAGTGTTTTTTTTTGGGGGGGGGAGTTAGCTTTCCAAAAGGTGAGCTGGAACTAATCTGAAGAGTTCTCTGAAAGTCAGCCCATCTGTTTTCTATCTGTAAGTAATATATGCCTGGGCAGCTACTGATCACTGCTCCTGTGATTCCTGTGATTCTGATTTAATTGGCCTGACGTGGGGCTGACAATTTTGTGAAAAAGCTTCCTAGGTGATTCTAATATTCAGTCTGGGTTGAGAACCATCAACAATGATTCTGCAAGAGCAACAGCTAGCTGTCAGTTATTGCAACGAATACCGACGAGAAGGCCACCCCTTATTAGGCACTTACGTGCCCTGGCAGTGGTGCTTCCTACTTTACACACATTGTTGTGAATCCTTGACATAGCCTCGTGAAACAAATATTATCCCCACTTTAGTGATGAGGGAGCGAATGCTTATTTGCCAGTTAATGTACTGGTTAATGTTTATTTACTGGTTAGTTTACTGGTTCTAGAGGATGCAGCTTGTAAGATTTCTAGCCCCGACCTCTCTAAACCCTGGACTCGCTTCTCCAAATGCCTGCCTGGCATCTCCGCATGGGTATCTCATGGGCATCTCCAACCTAGCCTGGCCAAAATGAGCCTCTTGATTCTCCCCACCCCCACTTGCTACTCCTCTAATGCTCTCCATCAGAGAAAATGGTGCTCGCATCCAATTTGTCTGGTTGTTCAGGCCAATCCCTTGCAGTCATTCTTGACTTCTTTCTTTGCTCTCGCGTTCTATACTCTGTCAACTCAATCTCCAAAATATATTCAAAATCCAGCCACTTCTCACCACCTTCACCAGGCATCTTTCATATGAAATACCACACGTGCTTCGTAAGTGGTCTCCCTGCTCCTCAACTTTTACCCTTGCCTAGCAGTCTGCAAAGTCCTTTGCGCATAAATTGGATCATGTCGTTCCTCTGCTCAAAGCCCTCACAATGGCTTCCTATCACACACAGAATAAAATCCAAAGTCCTTACCAGGGCTTAAGTGGCCCAGCACAACAGGCTCTGGTTTGTCTTGTCTGCGCTCGTCTCTTATCATTCCTTCCCTTTCTCACTTCGCTTCAGCCACGTGGACCTTCATTCTCAAACCGACCAAGCATGTTCCCGCGTCAGAGCCTTTGTTCATGCTGCTGCATCTTAAATGAGTTTCTCCCCACCTCCCTCCACCTCACGTTTCCATGGCCTGCCCCACGCTTCGTTTAGGTGTCTGAGCAAATGTCACCTCAACAGAGAGGCCTTCCTCAACTAGCTGAGATGAAATAGCATTCCCGACATGTTATCTCTTTACCTGCTTGTTTGTTTCATTTCACTTAACACCACCTGAAACATACACATTATTTACATATCTGCTTATCTTTTTTTGTCTCATCCACTAAGACAAAGTCCAAAATGACTTTGTTTCATTTGAGCACTTAGAACAAGGGCTGTCATATCAGATAAAGGGTTAATATCCAGAATCTATAAGCAACTCACCAAACTACACGCCCGAAAAACAAACAACCCAGTGAAGAAATGGGCAGAAGACATGAACAGACACTTCTCCAAAGAGGACATCCAGATGGCCAACAGACACATGAAACGATGCTCAGCATCCCTCCTCATCAGGGAAATACAAATCAAAACCACACTGAGATACCACCTCACGCCAGTCAGGGTGGCTAAAATGAGCAAATCAGAGAACTCTAGATGCTGGCGAGGATGTGGAGAAACGGGCACCCTCCTACCCTGTTGGTGGGAATGTAAACTGGTACAGCCCCTCTGGAAAACAGTGTGGAGGTTCCTCAGGAAACTAACAATAGAACTCCCATAAGACCCAGCAATAGCACTGCTAGGAATTTACCCAAGGGATACAGAAATGCTGAGGCATAGGAGCACATGTACCCCAATGTTCATAGCAGCACTCTCCACAATAGCTAAAACATGGAAAGAGCCTAAGTGTCCATCAACAGATGAATGGATCAAGAAGATGTGATTTATCTATACCATGGAATACTACATGGCAATGAGAAAGAATGAAATCTGGCCATGTGTAGCAACATGGATGGACCTTGAGGGTGTTATGCTGAGCGAAATAAGTCAGGCAGAGAAGGACAAATATCATATGTTTGCACGTATAGGAGGATTAGGAGGAACTTGACGGAGGACCAAGGGGGAGAAGAAGGGCGGAAATGGTGGGGGAAAGGGAGAGAGGCAAACCATGAGAGACTCTTGAATGCTGACAAAAACTGAGGACTGATGGAAGAGGGGGGGAGGGGGGGATGGGCATGGAGGAGGGCACTTTGGGGATGAATACTGAGTGTTATGTAGAAACTAATTTGACAATAAACTATTTGTAAAAAAAAAAAATAAATAAATCTACCAGTACTAATTAAAAAAAAAAAATAAAAAAAAAAAGAACAAGGGCTGTCATATAGAGTGCCCTCAATAAGTATTAACTGAATGAATAAATGAGCGAAATAGCTGAGATTTAAACCCAGATCATTTGACACAGAAGTCTATATTCTTGATTACATTGTCATCATTAGTCTCCCCTGTCATCTGTCAAAGCGTAGAGAGGTAAGGTAATAATTGCATAGCTGCAAAGTGGCAGAATTAGTCCTGAAATCGGGGTCTGTTGGCTTCCACAACCTGTTTTTTCCTACTGCTCCACACTGCCTCCCAGTGGAGAAATTGCTGGTGACTACATTGAGCAAAACGCGGGTGTATTCATTGAGGTTTACATCTTTGACCTGTCATTTCGACATGATTTTATACAGCCTTCATCTTCCTTGGTTCAGCTTTGAAGCCTGTTAAGTATACGATGGGGTAAAAGGCACCAGTATAATACTCCACTAGCCTGTCACAAGGCCCTAAATCCTACCATTATAGATCACGCCTTCTGCTGGACTTGGACAAATTACTTAAATTCCTCTAACATTCTAAAAATTATCTCTGAAATGGAGATAGAATGTGAAGTGACATCATTTCTATAAAGCACCCAGCACAGTGCCTGGTATGTAGTAAATTCTCAATAAATTAGATTACACTATCATGTAATGATAATGTCAATGTAAATGGGAGGGTAACAAAACTCATACCCACCACCTTTGTATCATTTGGTTTGCTAAAGAGTTTGTGCCAGAGGAATACGGGAGGGAGGGAGAATGAAGATAGGTCTCGGAGACGGCAGGGAAGCTGGGATGTCACGGGGGGATAAGTCAGGGGCACACTGAGGGTGTGGGCGCATGTGGGTGGGAAGAAGATGATGCCAGGTTATGTGCTGTCAATGCTTCTGAGGCAGAGACTAGGATCAAAGCTAATTCATGAGCTGCTTAGCAGAGAATGCCTTACAAATCCAAATGGGGCCACCAAAATGTTCAATTTCAATATATTCACATTTTACCATCTCCCGCGGCTCTCAAGTTGGAACAGTTGGGTTTAGATTTAAGTCTTTTCCTTCTTGCTGTTAGGGGTGTTCCAGTAAGTATTCTTTCTAAAGGTGCTGTGCTGATTTAAAAAAGTGGCTGGCTGGGGTTTTGTCTGGCAAGCGCACTGACTGTGAAAGCTGCAGGAAAATGGATTTTCTGGCGTTTGCGTGTCTTGGCACAAACCCTGCGGCACGGAAGCTCGAGTTATAGAACCTTCTGGTAAATGCAGCATGTGGGGATGACTTCAAAAAATGATTAGGTTTCACTAATCTTCACCACTGGGGGCCAGAGGCAATGGTCTCCGTATGCAACATGGCAGATAAGGCTACTACTTTGCTGTTATTTCATTTAGATAAGTAGTCAGCCACTTGGTTTGATACCCACACACAAACACAAACAAACACACTTCTTTACACTCCCATTCTTCATGCTCAGGCCTTCATCCTAACCTGTGTTGATTCTGCCTTGGCCACGTGAGTGCTGTGGAGAAGCCACCCAGTCACCAGTGTTCCGTGAGAGACTGGCCTGTCCAGGGTGAAATATGCAGTTATGTGTTTTCTTTTGGTGCATAGAGCAGAGGTTAAGAACATAGGTCCAGAAGTTATAAAGACTTGACTTTGGTACTTATTAGCTGAGTGACTTTGGGTAAATTATTTAACCTCACCTGAAATGCCCTGGGGCATACACAGGAACTAAAGAATTACAATTCTTTTAAATTTGTTCTTTTCATATAAAATTGAAAATAGATGAACTCCTGGGTCTAGGTATGCCGTGAAAGAATATTCTCATTACCTCAGTTTCTTTATCTGAATAAAGGGAATGGTGGTAGGATCTACCTCACAGTGGTCTTGCAATGATGAAATGGGAGATGGCTTATAATGGATTTATCACAGCTCTTGACAACATAGTAAGCACTTACTTAGGAAACTTAGTTAAACTCCCCCCACCCCCCACCCCTTGGTTCACCCCGTTCAGTAGTTGTCTCAGGCACCGTGGTAGAATGCTATAGGGCACGGAGATGTGGAAGATATGGTCTTTACTATCAGGAAACTAAATGAACAGTCAGAAGCAGGGCCCAGTAGAACTTTCTGATATGCTCTATATCTGTGCTTTCCATCATGGTAGCTTATAGCCACACATGCCTGTTGAGCACTTGAAATGTGGGTGGTGCCACTGAGCAACTGAATTTTAATTTTAATTTTAATTTATTTAAGTTCATCGAGTCTCATGAGGTTAGTGGGTACCATATTGGGTAGTGCAGGTCTACAGCTCAAGTGAAGCAGAAGGCAAAGAGGGACTAGAAGGCAGCCAAAGGGCGCCAAGAACGACTTTGTCTACTTCACAGTATTCTTGTTTGCTCTGACGGTGGAAGTGATGGTCACATCAAAGTCCCGACGGCATCGATTGGAGGGACTGGCAGTAGCCTAGGTTGAGGGGCAGGGAAGGAGGACGCATAACTTCTGCCCCATTCAGGTCTGAGCTGTAGCCCTGGAACAGCCTAGCCAGCCTGTTGCTTATGAAAGGCCACTCTGGAGAAGGGTAAGCTGTATTATTTGTGTGGGGAAAAATCCCTTGGGCGTACACAGGAACTGTTTCTTTGAAACTTATTCTATTCATATAAAATTGAAAATAAATGAACTCCTGGGTCTAGGTATGCCATGATCTCGTTACTGCTTTCTGAGGACTATATTTTTCTTCAAAAGAGCAGATCTTTGTACAAGGAAATAGTTGTGCAAAGGAAAAAAAGAGTATGCTCCCTAAATTTCCACCTACTTTTCTCTTTCTGGCTCTGTGAGTTGTTACATTAAGTTGTTTGGACGCCTTCTCTCTGATTCTCCTTTCCAAAAGAAGAATTCCAACAGAGGTAGGCAGGCAGGTGACACGTTCACATTTTCCCCCAGTTTTTCAAAAATAGTACTTCCCTGGATCTGCTCTGATGGATGGGTTGAAGAATTGAGTGTAATCAGAATTGAAAGTG
This sequence comes from Hyaena hyaena, assembly GCF_003009895.1. Lineage (NCBI taxonomy): Eukaryota > Metazoa > Chordata > Mammalia > Carnivora > Hyaenidae > Hyaena > Hyaena hyaena. The sequence continues at coordinate 2,546,281 of NW_024080779.1, forward strand.
GTAGAATCGCCAGAGATGCTTTCCACTAAAAATTCCAAATAACGTTGTCAAGTATCCATTCCAAATGCCTTTGCCTAGCATTTTCAAACTGTGTTACAATTACATTAAGGTCACAGCTGTAAATTTGCTTTTTCTGAGTCACCAAAGGGAGGACGGGACCAGCATTTCATATGGCGGTAAGATTGAGGGAAATCAGACAGGTTGAATGTTAGGGCCATTCGGCTTGGTTACAGTCACACGGTGACCAGGGTCTCGAACCAAGCCATACCAAAAGTCCCACGCCGAAACCAATGTTGCCAAATCGCAAATTTGCAAACCAAACCCCATTAGAAAGAAAAAAAAAAAACAAAACACCAAGGAACAGATGCGTGAGCTGAAGTAAAATTGTTGTTGTTTTTAAAGAATCATCTAGAAAACTAGGTTGTTTTATATTCTAGCCTGTGTATTCACTGCTACTATTGAACAGAAACAAAACCAAAGTCTGAAAACTCTCCAGAGTAAACCTAAACAAACCCTTATTCTATTTGACCTGTGTTTCTGATAGAAAAACAGTTATCACCTCTACTCAGTAAGGATCAACAGTCAAACTGCAGAAGGAAGCCATGTTGAATCCTAAAGGATTTAGAAGAGTAAAGGGAACCTCGAAGTCCAGGTTGCAGTTCCAAATTTCATGTTTTCTAGTACCTGCGAAACCTGTGGACTGTGGGATAATATATTAGGAGTCGTTGGTTTGAAATGCACTCTCCTTAAGTCCCCATTTTGCTGCCAGCACCTTATTACCAACGAAATACAGTAACCTGAAAAACAGGCCCTCTATCTCTCAAGCAAGACCATTATCACCTGGTGCTATTCCAGAAGAGTGGAGGAGGCCAATAATACGTTTTTTTTAAAAACCGTTCTGTATTTTTCCTCTAAGACTCTCCTGCTTGCCCTCCATTCCAACTCTGAGCAAGCAGTGGCAGCCCTTTATCAGCTGAAATGCTTACTGCTCGCTACCCCTCACTCTGCACCCCCACCAGTGGGCCATTAACAGTAGTGAACTCAACAGATTAAAGAATGTTTACGCAGACCCGTGTGTTTTGCAGAGCCCATTAGGGTAATCTGTCACTACGAGTTATCTGGTTTTCTTTTTCATAATTAGATGGATTGTTTCTATTAACGCAAGGTGTTTTAAGTCACTTGCGAATTTTAATTTCCATTAAGATGGCTCTTCCTCCACAGTCCTGTGTGTAAAGACAACAGAATATTTAATTAAGAACCCTCCTAGACCGTCATCTCTCTTTGAGGCTTGCTTTCAACACCTTCTGGCTCGAAATTGTTTGTCAGTATGGTGGGAAAAGTGGACGCCCTCCCCCCTTCTGTGCCTAATGACAATCTGCATTTCTACTGATTTCTATCCAGGTCATTCATTATCCGCTCACTGAAAAGTATGTTATTAATGAGAAGCAGGTAGGAGTCATGCTGTCCTCCCCAGGTTTAAATGAATCTTTAAGATGGTACAATCAAACAGATATGCAAAATAGGCCATTAATGCAACATTAAGGTTACAAATTTAAATACAAAATCAGGGAATGTGGAACTTTTTAATTCCGTCTTGGCAACATGAGACGTGCTGAATATATGGTACAGTGTTGGGAAGACACGGATCCAAAGTACTGAAAAAAAAAAAAATAACTGATGCTTGTATGGGAGACTCCAAGATCAGCTTCCAGACTTCTGGGATGCTGTAACCGTATCTATGTAGATTGGCTCAACTTCAGTAAGTAAGGTTTTCAACCCCTTTGAACTTTTCTTTCCCTGGTTTGTGCTGCAATGCCTAGATAAGAGTATGCCTTCCATCATGTAACAGATGAATTCCTAGAAAAAGCTGTGCCATGAATTAGATTCATTTTTGAAAATCAAATTTTATTTCTCTTTCGATGCATGGGCTGGTTTATGTTTATTTCTGACAACCCTCCTCTTAGGTTTTTCTGACAAGCAGTTAATGATCTGTAAACACCAAAATGCACTAGGGGATCTCCATTTTCCAGGAAAGGGTATATTTCTAATGTGAGTAATTATTATTTATTGCTTTTTATCAGTTGTGGATTTTCTGATATATGGATTAGTTAAGGAAGGGTCTGGCTGTGTTGTGTAGCCAAAGGTTTGGGAAGAAAAGAGAAGCCTTAAAGATTACAAATGGCTTTAACTAGTCTCTGTTGATCTCTGGACTGGCAGAAAGGCGATCCCAATAATTGCCCGGGAAGATGAAAAAGCCCGTACAAAGCCATTCAGGGTGGGAGGTCCTGACACAATGGATATTGTGCCATATTCCCAAAGTGCCACTGGCCACCGGAAGAGGTATCCGTGGTAACAGCAAGGGCTCCATGGGAGCAGAGGGGGAGAAGCCTGGACACTAGCCTGGCAAAAACTCATCTGGTCTCCACAGAAGAGAGCGATTACCCTTCAGTGAGGGGGAGGGTGGAAGTCTCCTCTCTGTCGTAACTGGCACCCCAAGGGAGGTTAGAATGAAGGAATGGTTCCTCTTAAGTACCCATCAACAGGTAATCTGTGGTGGGGAATCTCTACCTACCTGGTTAACATTGCCCCACATCGGCTTAACCCCGTAGGGGTCTTAGCCATGCCCCCAGCTTGCACTGACTGGAAAATCGACCGGTTGCCCCCCAACCGATGGCATGGAGGAAGGCTGGGCAATCTGGTCTCTGGGCTGGAAAGCATCTCTCTCTTGTTTGGGAACCGGAATGGCCCGCCCAGCACCCTGGTGCATCACACCCGTTTACCTAATGCCCACAGCATGCAGAAATTTAGAATTAGCGAAAAGGAGGGAGGAAGAAGAGAGCACAGCAATTCCGCTCCATTCTTGAAGCCAAAGAGCCAGCACTTCAGTCTGGTTACAAATGTCCACCATATACCACTCTTTTCTAGAAAGATGAGCCGTCACTAACCCTTCTTAGTAGAGATAGCAGAGGTGGGGTGTGGCTGAAATCCCCTCACCAGTCCCCTGCGCTATTCCTAGGAAGCTTCACCCACCATGTGGGCACTTGGGGCTGTCCTCTCTGCAAGCCTCCTGTGTGGGGAAGATCGAACTTCTTGTCTCCCTAATGCCTCTGTAAGAAACAAATGCAATTGCATTTGTTGCCCAAAGCCCAGACCTGGCAGATAAAGTAGAAAAGGGACTGGGGTGAGGATCAGAGAGCCATGCATTCGAAACATGCTTCTGGCCGAAAGGCAGGGGCTTCCCAGCTCCTGCCTCATCTTTCCCTTCTGGACCAGTTTTAAAATACATTCCTCTTGCCTTCTGAATTTTTTTTTAAAAAAGTTTATTTATTTTGAGAAAGAGAGAGAGAGAGCATGAGCAGGGGAGGGGCAAAGAGAGAGGGAGAGAGAGAGAGAATTCCAAGCAGGTTCTGCACTGTCAGCACAGAGTTTGAACTCACGAATCATGAGATCATGACTTGAGCCAAAACAAGAGTCAGATGCTTAACCTACTGAGCCACCTAGGTGCCCCTGAAATACATTCTTCTTCCTGATAGCATTTATGTCCTCCTAATTCTGAGCTCTTCCCAGTGATCGGGTTCATGTCTAGCCAGCTTAAGTTGGGAGCTTTGAGGCATGTGGCTCCCTGGCTCCCTGAAGCGTCTGAAAAACAATAACACAGTAGGGCTGCCTCATCATAAAAAGCATGGAAAAGGACCAAGAGGGAGAGAGGTGAGAGGTTGTGTGACACTAGAGAGAGCCTTGGCTAATGGCCAGGTGTTCAAAGCTCTTGTTGTAATTTCTCATTCTGCCCCTTTTCATCCTTAAGGCCATTTCTCTTGCCCATAGTTTCCAACTGTATTTTTAAAATTAAAAAAAAAAACTTTTTTGAGAGAGAGAGAGAGAGAGAGCTGGGGAGGGGCGGGGGGAGAGAGAGAGAGAGAGAGAGAGAGAGAGAGAGAGAGAATCCCAAGCAGGCACCACACTGTCCATGCAGAGCCCACTGCAAGGCTCGAACTCACGAAGTGTGAGATTGTGACCTCAGCTGAAACCAAGTCATTGCTCAACTGATTGAGCCACCCAGGCGGCCCCCAACTGTATCTTAACACTTGAACTTCCCAAAGTGAAGGTCAGGTGTTCTGTGTGTCTACCTACTGTCCTCTGGCCTGGGGCATTTGGGAGTTTGGGATTGGCTGAAGCCTCTGTAAAACCACTAGCACAGCAGCCCTGACCATGCGGGTCACATGGGGAAAGAGATTGAGGGAGCACTGGCAGCCTCTGTCATGTTGGCTGGTGTTTCTGAGCTCCTGAGCAATCCCTTCCCTCTGTCCCATTGTTTTCTTTCTCTTCATGAAATGTCTTGTGGCCCTGCTTCTTTCGAGGATCGACTGCTTTTGTTTTTTTCATGCTGCCTAGCACCTAAGGATGCTCACCTAGATTCTTCCAGGTAGGGCCATTTGAGGTAAAGAGGTTCTTTGAAGCCTTTATAAAAGTGCAAATATAGCAGCCCTGGCCACCTGAGACCCAGCAGGTAAGAGTAGGAAAGGAAAGGGAAGGAAAGGGCAGTTGTAGGAAAGAAGGAGAGAGCTCCTGGTCTGTCTTGTACTTCTGCCCCATTTCCCCCAAGAAATTCCTCTTACTCAGAGCCTTTACCGAGGTCATCCCGATCCAAATCCCCACCTATGACCAGCGCCTGTACCTGATCACCTGCGGCCCTCTAGGATGGGAAGTTTGGATCAGGGGCTTGCTGAAGGGTCCATAAAGATGCTAATACAATGGTCCTGGTCACCCAAGACTCGTGCAGTCAATGAGCAATGGAAGAGGAAGGGTGTCATAGGGATCATAGGAGAAAAAATTGTCAATATTTCGAAGCTTCTGGACATTATTCCCCTACAGTGTCATTTCCTCCTCACTTTTAGGACTTTTATTGCCCATCGTCTCCAGTCAGATACCACTGCCTCAGCTTCCCTGTAGGTATCTGTCTGCACTCGGGGTGTCCAAGGCTTCAGGTGCCAGTCCCTGAAACAATCGTCTCCCATTGGGCCCTGTCGATCGGAGGAAGGTTTTTCCTTTCTCTCCATCCCTGACAGAACACTGGTAGCAGGAGGCCACCGCTCTGCCAGTCAGCTGTGCTCACTCTCTTTTTTTTACCTCTTCCTGCCAGACAGGCCTGGCTACTCCTACTCAGGCTTCTCTCTGCCCTGCAGGCCCAGCCTCCAGCCTGCGCCCAGCATCCTTCACATAGGAATAATACAAAAAAAGCAAATCCAAGTTATCAAAGTAGAAATTCTCTTCTATGTTGTAGAGTCAAACATTCTTCAAAGAGTGGCTCTTAGTCATCTGTGTTAGAGCCACTTGGGTGCTGGTTTAAAAAATGCGGATTAAGGGGCGCCTGGGTGGCTCAGTTGGTTAAGCGTCTGACTTCAGCTCAGATCAGGATCTCATGGTTCCTGGGTTTGAGCCCCGCATTGGGCTTTGTGCTCACAGCTCAGAGCCTGGAGCCTGCTTCAGATTCTGTGTCTGCCTCTCTCTCTGCCCCTCCCTCACTCACACCATCTCTCTGTCTCTCTCAAAAATAAATAAACATTAGGGGCGCCTGGGTGGCTTAGTCGGTTAAGCGTCCGACTTTCGCTTAGGTCGTGATCTCGCGGTTCGTGGGTTTGAGCCCCGCGTCGGGCTCTGTGCTGACTGCCAGCTCAGAGCCTGGAGCCTATTTCGGTCTGTGTCTCCCTCTCTCTCTGACCCTCCCCTGCTCATGCTGTCTCTCTCTCTCTCTCTCTCTCTCTCTCTCCTAGAAATAAATAAAAATATTTAAAAATAAATAAATAAACATTAAAATGTTTTAAAAATACATTTAATTAATACATATTAATACATTAATAGAACCTATGGAATCAACATGAGGGGAGGAGGCATGAGACCAATAATCTGTGTTTTTTTATTTTTTGAAAAAAATTTTAAAATGTTTTATTTATTTTTGAGAGAGAGATACAGACAGCATGAGCAGGGGAGGGTCAGAGAAAGAGAGTGTCACAGAATCTGAAGACAGCCTCCAGGCTCTGAGCTGGCTGTCAGCACAGAGCCCGATGCAGGGCTCAAACCCATGAACCGTGAGATCATGACCTGAGCCGAAGTCAGATGCTTAACGGACTGAGCCACCCAGGTGCCCATGATCTGTGTTTTCAAATAGCTCTGGAAATGATTTTACATGCAACCAGTGTTGGAAAACATTGCTCTAGTGCAGTCATTCATCAGATTATTGAGTTCCCTATTCAATATCCCTGACAAGTGGCCATTAGCCTAATCTTGAATCCCTTCAAAGATGAACAGCTCACTATCTATGGAGACAGCCCATTCTATTTTTGGATTGCTCTATTAGAATGTTCTTTTTACAACGAGCCAAAAATCTCTATCCCTATAATATCTACCCTTTGAGTTTTGTTCTGTCCCTTAGGGCCCCACAAAACAAGTGCAATTCATCTTTGAAATGTCTACCCTTCAAATACTTTAAGACAATCCTAATATATTCCACTGCTGCCTATGTTCTTCAGGCTAAATAGTCTCAATTCTTATGATGTGAAAAACAATCTTGTAAAAAATTGTAGGCCAGTCCCTGTAGGTCAGCTCTTTGGGTGATTCCAGCTAGGAGTGTTTGAAGACAAGGTCGACAAGGAACTATGAGAAGCCATGCCTGTTCTCTTGATGTCAACTCAAAAAATCTGAAGGTGTCCTTCAAGCATCTGTCTCTTACCTTTAACAACTTTCGATGGCTCTGTATTACATGAATTTATCTAAGCCTCCTTGAATTTATTTATATTTCTCCTTAATCATTGACCATGCTATTCTCGACCTTCTTGCTCATCCAATTGGCTGAAACCCCAGGCCAAGAAAATAAAGCAAAAATGTTCTTCAGTATTTGGCCAGTGGGGCAGGTGGCTCCTTGCTGATTTCATATATAATAAACTTCAGTTATTTGTTAATTACAATTACCCAAATGGTGGTGGTGGTGGTGGTGGTGGTGGTGGTGGTGGTGTGTGTGTGTGTGTATGCACACACATGTGTATGTGTGTCTGTCTGGAAGAAAGGGGCAGGATACAAATATTTGGAAATCAAACTTCAAAATTTTGCACAAAGGGGCTTTCATATGATTCCCTTCATGATAACCTCATTAATACGATGACATTCAGGAAAGGAGCTGTTTATTTTGGTGAAATAATGTCTATTATAGTAGGGTTATTTTTAAAAATGAAAGGTTGGTTCTGAAATCTTTCATGTGGTATTGTTTGCCAAAGCAGAGATAGATTTTGCTTTTCAACACTGGTTCCCCAAACTCATTTAAAAGAAAGCAAAGTATTCTTTGGAGAGTCCCTTTTTTAATGAGCCTCATCTTCACATGCCAAATGTGAATTATGAAATCAGAAATAAGACAGCGCTCAGAGCACCTTGGTCTCAAGCAGTGATTTCCAATTTACCTGTGGCAGTCTATAGATTGATTTCTACCGTGATACTATTGTTTCAAAGAAATATTTTTTTGGAAACTGTTTTTTCCATCCTAAACTCCCTCCCCCAAACATATATACATATGCTATCTTGTGCAAACAAATCTTAGTGTGAACCCTACAGAAAACTAACAGTTTCTCGGTCAATAGTAGCCATAGTCTAACATGATATAAAGTCATGGTCTTGTTGTTTATTTGTTCTTGGGGGCTTTTTTGGGTCATGCATATATTATCACAAACCCCCTGAACTATTTTAAAATTCTTTTCTCTCCAAATATTTTTAAGATGTCCTTTTCTCCATAAACCTTTCTTGATTAATCCGCCCGACTCCCCTATTGTCTGCGTGTTGGATTCTGGGTCTGCATGGCATCTCCTATTCATTCCCAGAGTGTGTAGGATGGGATTCTTCACTCAGTGGGTTGGAATATCAATGTTACTGGATGATACAGGAAATAGTCTATAACCCAGATCAGAGACTCAAAGGAGATAAAATGGAGACCTAGATAAATCAGGCTGTGAACACATAAGAATTTTCATAAAGTTGGGAAGTAAGACTCAGTTCTACAATTCAGGTTTTGTTAGGCATAGCAGCTAACCACCTTCAGGTGAACCTCTTCATTAGGGCACCAGGGAGTGTGCAGATGGGAGATAAGGTTTGGGAATAATGTACAGACAGATGCTCACAATCAGAAGTGGGAAGAAATGCAATAGATCATCACTATCCAAGTCCATCCTTCAGACAGGTGACATTCTAAACCATTTCAAACGGAACGAAGATGGGTTTAACTCTACCTCAAGGAATTTTTAAAGTCCAGAAGTGAAATTCTACTTGGCGATGAAGAAAAATGAAATCTTGCCATTTGCAACAACATGGATGGAACCAAAGGGTATCGTGCTAAGTGAAATAAGTCAGTCAGAGAATGACAGATATATGATTTCACTCATATGTGGAATTCGAGAAACACAACAGATGAAGATAGGGGAAGGGAAGGAAAAATAAGATAAAAACAGAGAGGGAGGTAAACCATAAGAGACTCTTAAATACAGAGACCAAACTGAAGGTTGCTGGGTGAGGGGGTACAGAGGAGGAGCATTAAGGAGGGCACTTTTCGGGAGGAGCACTGGGCATCGTATTGGGCATCGTATGTAAGAGATGAATCACTGGGTTCCACTCCTGAAGCCATGACAACACTGGATGTTAACTAACTTGAATTTAAATAAAAAAGTAAAATCATTTTTGTCCCCCCCCAAAAGAAAAACAATTCATAGCAAGGTTTTATTTGTGCGAGTTGCCTTTTCCTTTCAAAAGTGGAGTGTAGCCAAGCATTCTGGTTTCCCGAATGTTTTTATTTGCTGAGTTTCAGGATGTTGAAAGTTTACGTGATCCTGATGGTCAGGTTTTTAGATGTCGGTGTGGTGATGAAGGAGAACTTAAATAATTAACCTGGGCAGGCTTGCCAGGTGAACTCAAGGAAGGTCTAATTGAGCAGATGGGCCACCCCCTCCAACTAGCAGCGCTGAGGTGACTTGATTTTGTCAGCTAAGAAGAGAAAGTGAGATCCTGAGGTGACTTACTCTCAGAAAGAGAGTTGCAGAGTTCTCCCAGAGACCTGGGGATCCTGTGTGGGGTTAATTACCCTGGTGTTGTCTGGGAGAGTTGGTAGGCTCAAAGAAAAGGGAGACTTAACCCCCTTGGGCTTTCTGGGCTGTGAAATGCTCTCATAAGCAAGTAGGCTACCTTGTAGGACTACCAGAGCTAGGCTAACGAAATCCATATGGTTGGTTACTTTGGGCAGATGGCCTGCGTGGCCCCCTTGGAAGCACCTGAAGTTTCTCGGTGGTCTTCAAGGGCGGCTCTGAATCGTGTGTATTGGAGTTGTTGAATCTGCAGGCCACGAAGGAATGGCTGAAGATGGAGTGAGAGATGAGGTCAGGAGTAATGTCTTATCACAGGGGTAGGGGTGGGATCTGGAGGAAGTGAGGGAGAATACAAATGAGCTTTCTCTCTCTTCCCAAAGCCAGGAAAAAACCCGCCTCTCCTCCACTGAACCAGCAGGGATGACTTTGTTTATCTTATTTTATTCTTTTTCTTAAAAATGTTTTTAAACATTTATTTATTTTTGAGAGACAAAGAGAGACATATCATGAGCAGGGAAGGGGCAGAGAGACAGAGGGACACACAGCATCGGAAGCAGGCTCCAGGCTCTGAGCTGTCAGCACAGAGCCCGACGCGGGGCTCGAGCTCACAAACTGTGAGATCATGACCTGAGCTGAAGTCAGATGCCCAACCGACTGAGCCACCCAGGCGCCCCTATCTTATTTTGTTCTTGAGAAGTACCCCTCCCTCACATCTCCACAGAGCCTTGTCTGGACGGTCTTTAAGCTTTAATTGCCCTATTGTTGGGCCCTTTCCCTAAAGTCTCAGGGCATTTGTAGAAAACTTCATCCTTTTCAAGAGCTTTTTGTGATATTATCCTCTTGCCAACCTCATAAGGAAGGTAGAGCAGAGAATATTCCCATCGGTAGATGAGGAAACCAAGACCAAATGCTTCTCACCCAAAGAAAAACAAGAACGTCACCAGTGGATGTGGAACTAGAAATCATTTTTGCCCTCTCTCTTTTTCTTTCCACTTTTATCCAGCTATGACATAACCCTGGGCATATCAGGAACTATACTCAGCTGTGAATCATAGAGGTTTGCTGTGTTTGTGGCACGTGCTGTAGTTTTATGGCTGTTCTCTTTTTCTTTGCCTTCTTATCTTGGATCCTTTTGAGGCTATAGAGCATGGGAAAGTGTCATTTAAAAGTGTGTATAGGTTCGCTTTTCTAATTGAGCCACCAAGAGAAATAAAAACAAAGATCAACCAAGATATAATACAGATGCCTTAGCAGGTACGGCACCAGAAGCTTGATTCGTGCATAAAGCCCTCCCGTTTCTGTGAACACTCACACCAGAACGGCACTGAGATGGGCTGGAAAGGGGACCCAATCTGGACTCAGAGTTCTAGCTCCTCCCCACTGAGCTGAGCGACATTCGTCAAGTCACAATGTCATTTTGTCTCACGTGTATTGCAGGATTGTTGTGTGAATTGAATGTGGTAATGTGTGTGAATATGTGTTGAAAACTGGTGACCCTCTAGATGGTGAGCTCCCGGAGGGTAGAGGCTGTTTCTGCTTTATTCAGTACCTGAGTGACCCTCTTGTTGGGTTATGGAGAATCATTAACCCTAGCGCTATTCATCATAGAGTGTACCCGTAGATTGGTGCAGAGAAGCAGCAATATAAAAATAAACACTGTCAGCTGCCCTTGAGGGTGTGATGATCTAGTTTCCTGAGATGCCTATATTCAAGTTCGTCTATCCCCCCGAATATCCTCCAAATATGGCGGAAGGCCCTGTGTAGGCATTTTCATGTGGTTTGACAACAGACAGACAGAAATTTAATTTTGTTTATGGAGATGGACCCTCAGTGCTTAGCCTGGAATTTGGCACCTAACGAGTGCTCCAAAAAAGAGTTATTGAGAGGCACCTGGGGAACTCAGTCACTCAAGTATCCAACTCTTGGTTTTGGCTCAGGTCATGATCTCACAGTTTCGAGTTCGAGCCCCACATTGGGCTCCGTGCTGACAGTGTGGAGCCTGCTTGAGATTCTCTCTCTCCCTCTCTCTCTCTGCCCCTCCCCGACTCAAGCTGTCTCTGTCTCTTTCAAAATAAATACACAAACTTAAAAAGAAGAGTTATTGAAAGACTGATGAATAAATACTAGAATCTAGGGCATTATTATAGCCTGTCTTCATTGTCGCATTTCCTCCTTTCTCTTGGACACAGATATGAGGTGTGTGGTCGGTCGTGCATAGTCGTCAGGTCAACCAACATCTACTCCTTTGGAGTGTTCTTTCCACCCGGCCTGAGACTTGCCGGCGAGGAAGGCCTATGGAACCACAGAGCCCTGGCCGCGGAGGGGCGGGAAAGGCCAGCAGCTGGCTGAGTGTCTCTTTCCCTCGCCTCACCTTGTGCCTGCTGCTCCGCCCCAGTCTTGACTGTGAGGTCTAGGAGTCTTGTCGCGCAACGTATCATGCGACATTGGAAAAGGAGATTGGTTTTGAGAAGGTGGCGTCAAGAGAGTCACGTCAAAATTAAACAACGAATTTTCTTTTTAAAATCTGCCAAGTAGTGGGCCCAACAGATGTCTCTGACCTTCCATCTCTCGGTGTCGAACTTGTCTCTTGTCGTCGCTATTGCGTGTTCCCTAGTGTGTGGCTTGGCCGTGTCCCCAAACATTTGGTCACATCATATGTGTCTTCAAACTAATTAAATCTGGTTGAGTTGTCCAAGTCTATTGTCTGTCAAAATGGCAAATTCATCGTAGTACTTGGAGAGAAAATTTTAACAAAAGGCTTTCATATGTTGGCGTGTTTCCTAAGGCTAGGGCATGGGTTAAGGGCTAGGGAGGGCTGAGGCGTACAGAGCTCAGTTGTAACCCAGCGTAAAGATTAATGGTTAGTTTCCTTGATCGTGTGAAAAGGTCAAAACACTCAGCATAGGTGCAAAGGAGATTTCTCTCCTTTCCCCATGTACTTCAAAGGCCCTAAAATAGATAACTGAGAAGTGTGGAAACGTGGACTCCAAATGAAAATGGGTGTGTGTGTGTGTGTGTGTGTGTGAGAGAGAGAGAGAGAGAGAGAGAGAGAGAGAGAGATTGTGAATGTGTAAGCAGGATCTAAATACTATTAGTAGGGACTGCTTTTCAAATCAGTTCGAGGGCTCTTCATTACAGCCTACATTAAAAAAAAAATAATATGACCACTAACAACAACTTGTCATGGCCTCCCATGTTCCAACAAACAGTTTGCATGAGGACATTCAGCTGTGCCATGTGGGACGTACAATTCATGCAAGTCAGGTCAGGACAGTCCCCCTTGGTGGTCTCCAGATAAAGTTCGATTCCTCTGTCCCACCCAAGGCACGAGAGCACCTCGCTCTCTCCCTGCTCCTCTCCTTTTATATTTAATTTCTTAAAGGGCTTCAAATTAATATTAAACAGTTCGTTTAAAAACGCAACCTTCTTGGGGCGCCTGGGTGGCTCAGTCGGTTAAGTGTCCGACTTTGGCTCAGGTGATGATCTCACGGTTTGTGGGTTTGAGCCCCGTGTAGGGCTCTGTGCTGACAGCCAGCTCAGAGCCCGGAGCCTGTTTCGGATTCTGCATCTCCCTCTCTCTCTGACCTTCCCCTGCTCACACTCTCTCAGAAATAAATAAAAACATGTAAAAAAAAAACAACAACCCGCAACCTTCTTGAATGGCCTGAACTACCTTCAGTGGGGATTTGGTCAAGTATCTGGAAAAGAAATCGAGCCTCACAGTCATCGACTGTTCCCGGGGGTCTGAAGGCAGGGAGAATGTTGGAAATGCTTTTTCTCCCAGTGCCACTTTTTAACATGAATCCGTATCAGGTTAAATTTCCAAAACCTAGTGGAGAATGATCATTTCGGGGCAGCTTTCCAAATCATAGTGGCATTTCTGTGGGCAATGACAATAAAGCTGTCGACTTGTTTTTCAGCACGAGTGCCTCCACTGCGGTTGGGACATTTAGTTTTGGAGCTGCTGTCTAAGGAAATCAGGTTTCAAGTCGAGAGGGCTCACGGTAGTATTTCAGACGTCTCTTTCAGCTGCTCGCATTTTGCTCAGTCCCTCCCTGCCTTTCCAGATGGAACAGGTCCCTCTGTGCCAGTGACTTGTGTGATTGTAAGATGACAGCTAAGGATAGCTCAAAAATGAAACAAAGGAGTCATTTTAAAATACCATCATTTTAAGGCAGCCTTATCCAGGATGAGTAAAAATGTCTGCAGGGCAATTAGAAAGGAATTGTATTTTATTTATTTCTCTCTCTTAATGGGAGGACTAGAGGACTGGCCTTGGGCTGTTTGATGGTATTACTGTTTGGTCCCTGTGGTTTTAGTATGTGGTGAGAACAGGGAGAAATGAGTTCATGTTATGTTTGTAAATGCAGCACGTGATCTTGCTTTATTCTCTAAAGTTCAGAAGGCATGCCATCTGAGGCCCTCACTTTTTTCCTGTGTGCGGAGGAGGGACCCTTCTTAAAAGTGCCCTGAGATCACTGACCGCTGGGGCAGGGGTGGAGACAGGCTAGTTAGGGGGAGTCCCTGAGCGAGAGATGATGGGTTCTGGCTGGCTGTCTTCTCGGATCTATATGGTTCAAGGAGGGTGGGGTGGGGACCATGGAGAGGACAAATGACCTCAAGACCAATGGGTTGGCCCCCCCCCCCCGTATTACATGAGTACCAACCTTACCCTTTGCTAGGTTTACATGGCATTTTCAGTACAAGCAGGCTTAAAAATTTGAGTTTTCTAGATTGCTCAGTTCCACAGTTAGACCATCGACCTTCGTGTGCTGCTCTGAAGAACTTCCCCATAGAATCCTAATGCTGTCATGAGCAACCAGTTGGGGAAAACGAAAAAGTGGTGCGTGAGAATTAGAAAATGGTTTGCATTTTCTTATACCTGGAAATATCCAGCTCCCTCTCTAATCAGATTCTCATAACAGCTCTATTTCCGTACGAATTACTCATTGGCTGTAAAGGTCACTAGGAATCGGTGAGCATTAGAAACTGCAAACCAGTTAGAATGTGGCAATAGCTTTGCTCCGAATTGGATGTTGATTTAAATTGGCTCCGGTAATATGATGCTTTTTAATGAAACTATCATCGAATGGATTAGCAGATACTTTCCTGGTTTTTGAGAAAGACGCAAAGTGTGTGGGGGATGGGGTCTGGGTGTGGAGACAATGACTGTTTGGTCATGCTTTCAAGCGTTTGTGCTCATAAATCTTCCCAGAGAGGGTCCTTTGCCTGCAGTATGGATGAATGGCCTTTGAAAGCTTAATGGGAATTGATGCCATCTATTGATTACCATTTAAAGTACACCTTCCTAATTTCTAATCATTTTTGAAGGTAAAACGCTTTCCAATGGAACAAGTGTCTCTTATCAGAGGGTCCAAGTCTGGTGTCTTGATAGCCTAAGGGATCAATTACTTCATACAGCAACTTGATGCCTATTGGGATGCTGTTGAAGGTTGATACCAAACCAGATTTCCATGGAGCTGACAATGTGCTGACTATGCAGCAGATGGAAGTCGCTGGCTTGCTGCCCTGATTTCATGTAGGCAGGGGGTTATTTCTAGATACGTTTCTGGGACTTCCATAGTGGTGAGGGTCAAGGCCAGGTTAGTTCCAGGAGGTCTTCATTGATAGTTCCAATACTGAGCTAGTTCCCTAGTTGGGGATTTTGATCTGCTCAGTAAACAGGGGTAAAAGTGAGAAAGGGATACCCAGAACCAGTGAGAATTCTTGAAAGGGCTCTAGAATGAATGCTTTCTCCTTCAAGGAATGAAAATAGTTTTTAGCTAAGTGCTACAATTTTAAGGAACGTACTTGTGGGTTTCCATGAAATAACTGGACAAATCTCATGATAATACATGCAGAAACACATTTCTTACTGATTTCTCAAAGTAAGCTGGTTTAGAATCAATATCTGTTTACCCTGGACATTGAGGAAAAGTTAGTAGTTACACCTGCCAACCAATAACTTGATTATTGGTTGAGGAGACTAATCGTTTCCCCTTTGCCTACTACACACGTGGCCTCTGGATCATTGCTACAACCAGTTATAGTGGTCATGGTAGCAGGCAATGGTAATTATAGAATGGGTCCATTTTCTAATCACCATACTTTCCTCGTTGGGGCAACTGAAAAAAAACATTTGAGTTTTTAAACCCTCCACTGGTAGCCTTTCTCATAGTCCAGTTGGCAGAACAAAGATCTTGACAGTTTATGTAAAAGTGGCTTGTCCATCATATTATCCTTCTAGAACTTTCTGCTTCGACTTCCTTTCATCTTTCCTCTTGACAGTGTTTATGTAGCTTTACTACCTTTTGCTAGTGAACAACCTGCCGTTTCCCCACTAAGATTGGGCCTACGATGGAGTGGAAGGGGTGGAATTAAGTGTACTCAAGAAATTAAAACAATTATCGCCTTCCCTGAACGCTGCATTATCAGCATGTATACAAACACTTGAAATAAATGTGAAACACTTCAATAGGAAACCAGTGTCTGACACAGAATATCTAATTTTATAGTCTATCACTCTTCAGAGTCTTAGAGTCAAATACCTAACTTCTGTGAACTGCTGAGACATAAAATCACTACTTTTATAAAAGCTCGAAAGGAGAATGCGTATCATTTATTTAGTTCAGTCCCCTCAGTTTTCAAGTAAGGCAATTGAGGCTGATGACTTGCCCAAGGACAAACAATCACTTTGTGGCGGGGATGGGATTCAAACCCGGGAGTTCAAGCTTAGTGCCCTTATATCCCACTTGTTACGGCGCACACAAGTCTTACTTGAAACAACAATGAATTAGGTCACCGGCCAGGCAGGGCTGTATTTAAGATGCTGTGCTTCAATAACATCCCCACACTTTCCCAACTGTCCCTTAAAAGCACTGCGAATTTGCCTTTGTAAGAAGATGATAAAATAAAAGCCAGCAGGCCTGATTAACTGCAAAGCACTTACTCTGAAAAATTCTTTCGTTGAACCGGAGTCCAAGGTCCCATATGCAATTTCAGTCTGCTTAGCTAAGTCTTCAGCACTCTCTATGGGAGAGACCATCCTCTCCACAGTCAGGAAAGCAGCAAGATTGGCAGTGTAGGAAGAAATTATGATCAGGGTGAAGAACCACCAAACCCCTCCAACAATCCGCCCGGACAGCGACCTACGAGACAAAACAGAGAGCGGTCCAGACCCGGAGGGGCCGGATTTCAGTTTAAAAAAATCATTAGCTGTATTTCTGGAAATTGAAGTGGTTGCAGTAGAGTCGAAGTAGGCAATGTCAGGGAATGAAAACAGCGAACAAAAGTAACATGTTAACACCCCACGTGGTGATGGCATGTGATGATGGTACACGCATAATGTCTTTCAGGCCGACGTGGCTTGCAAAGTCGGATTGGTTATTTTTTTTTTTTAATTCTAGAAAAAATATCTTCTTTTTACTGGCTCCTGATGACACATAATAATTATACTGATGAGATTCTCTTCCTGTGTGAGCTCTGTGTGCTTCTGAGCCTGCACAGTAGAATCATGTGGGACCGTTGTAAAAAAACAAAACAAAACAAAACAAGAATAACAAAACAAAAAACAAAAAAAGCAGAAACAAAAACAAACGAACAAACAAAACCCACAAACACCCCTCATGCTCAGCCTGCCCAACACCAGTTAAATCAGAACCTGGGAGGTGAGGTCCAGACATATATTTTTTTAAAGCTCACCAGGTGATTACAAGGTATAGCCAACGCTGAGAGCCACAGATGCAAGGTGATGTCATGAGAGAAGCCAAGTCAAAACCCCTTTCGTATCTGAAGGGAAATGCGTAGGTGTGGGCGGATGAGCACTCTTCACTCTGAGTTTAGTAAATTTAATAAAGACTTGGCTATTTTGTGGAGTTGGTCACCCATGAGGCAAGGAGCCGTAAGATAATATGCACTATGATCTTTGTATAAATGGCTAGTGGGGCTCCGGAGCTCAGATCCAGGGATCAAAACTCTTTGCTTTTAGAAACAAGCGTTAGCACGAAGGACAGCCTCGAGTGAACTAAGGAACTACCAGGATAATAGAATTTGAGGGGCACTAAAAGTTTTGTTTCCACCTCTACCTCCCCCCCGCCGCCCCAAATAATCAAAATGGACAAAACCATCCTCCCCAGCCTGCCCCAGAGGTTCTTCATATTGGAATCACCCTGTGCATTTTCTTCAGAAGCCTTGGTCAAAATGTTCACACGCAACTTCAATAGGACCTCTTAGCACATTTTCGTGGATTAGTCTATCCAGTTAGTAGAGAATCGGACAGAAGATGGGTAAGTTTTAATAAGGGAGAATTTTGTGGTTAAATGTAACTATGCCTTTGGCATGACCTGGGGGTGTTTGTGAAAGTGCAAATTTGGAATACGGCAGCGCTCAAGAACCTGCACTTCATACGCGTCACTGGTGACTGCAGTGGTCTGCAGACCAGACTAAGAAATACTGTCCTTCTACATCAGTGATTCTCAACTCTGCCTGCACATCAGTGTCGTCTGGGAAGTTTGAGACAAAATAACACCAAGCACGGCGGCACATACAAAATGCCTAGGCTCCGCCCCAGACCATCTAAGTCAGACTCTCTGGGGGTTAGGCCTAAGCAGCAGCATTTGTGTAAAGCTCTGGTACAACCACGGTTGGGAGCCACGGTCCCTACATCATGAATGCTGCTCAGGGGAGGGTCTGTGGGAAGCGAGGGGGCCGTTCAGGCACTGAGTGCTCAGTGATGGGTTGGGGTTTGAACGGAGGCAACTTCACCTCCGTGACAGTGTTGCTCGAGGCTGGCTCTGTCTGCAGAAATGAAAATCCGGCCCCTGGGTTCTAGAGAACATTGCCGCATTATCTCTAGGAGAGTCCTTTCTGTGGCAGAGCTCCATCCTGATTAGGCTACGTTCTCCCGTGCCCAGAACAGCTCCCAGGAAAGGAAGCCACTGTGTTGGGAAGTGAAGAATGGGCGTAGGAGCCTGGCAGTCTCCAGGCTCTGTGGGAAGAGAGGGCAGTTCTGGGCTGAAAGCTGGAAGACGAAGCCCTTCTCCGTTTGCGCTTGCATTTTACCATGCCGAGGCAAATTTAAATTCCTGCGTCCCTGGAAAATTTTTACTTTTACTAGCCCCTGGAAAATTCAGGTGTTTTTGATTTCACACTCTGATCAAATAATTTTGGCAGGTGTGTCGATGAATGGTGTTCTTTATTGATTAACGGAAACAAAACTCCTTGATTTTTTAAAGCGCTCGATGCTTAAAACAACCCTTCTTTCTTTATCTTTGAACTCAGTCACTTTTAGCCTTTCAGACGTGAAAATCTGCTTTGCAACGGATTTCTCTGACTAATAGTTATATTCTCTCAGGATTTCATCTGGGAACACGTCCCTTTTAATCAGAAGAGATAAAAACATCTGGATGAGCCAGAGAGAATGTGTTACAGTTCCCAATGCTTAAAGTTTATAGGATATTTCAATTATGAATTCGGACCTTATAGTCTTTCTTCATTGTTGCCATATATATTTAATTTATTCTCGACGGATCTGACTCTGGAAATAATCTTCCCGTATAAAAGATTAATGTTCCAAAGTAGCATCCATAGTAATAGGGTAATAAAAATGATGACAATAATAGCTAACCCTTCCTGAGCACTTCCTGTGTGCCAGACTGTTCTGATTGCTTTGCGTTGACATGGGTCAACTCTTTCAGCCCACCGGCCCTACGGTTAGGTGCTGTTTATCCAGATTAGAAAACAGAGGCATTTAACAGATGAAGAGACTGAGGCACAGAGAGGAGAAATCGGAAATAAAGCATGTATACTTACACAATAGGAAAGAAATGCCCACATTTCCGTGCTACCAAACAGTCACATTTTGTAGGAGACAGTCCGGAATGGTGTGTAAATTATAGAAGGTACAATTTTCTGACAATAACTGAGAATTATAGTTGCAGGAAAACCAAACATGTTTGGATAATTATTGTTTATTATCTGCTGTTCATTTGGAATGAAACTGTGAAAGCCGTCCTTATTTGGAAGGATAGGGCTTTCCCGACACCAGGGGGAGAACGGGTTCTCCAGAACCGCGGTTTGGGACGGAAAGGGGTGTGTGAAGCTGCTGCGAATGCCAATGGTCGTTTTTGCATTGTCTACTCGAAATATGGAGGAAAATACCGTAATTTCTGGAAACTACACTTGTGCCGTTCTATTGACGCTAATGGATTGTGTCTGTATGATCTAAAATCAAGCCTGCACATGATAATCTGGTTATTTCTGGCCACCGTAATAGGTGATTCAGATAATCATGTGGTTGATCTGGAGGACTTCGCTGAGATCGGCTGTTGACCTGACTGAAAATAAACCTCAGCGCAAAGCGGTCATTTTGGTGGCCCCTTTAGACATGGCTATGGACTCTGGCAACTACGCGGTTAATACGATGATATCCCTATAAGCATGGAGAATTTTGGTGAATATTCACATAGAAATGGTGTAATAGTATCCAGAAGCCTCGGCACAGATGGAAAAGGAGCTTCCTTGGAATCCGTGTTAAATGCACAAGCTTGCGTTCAACATTCTCCCCTCAAGGCAGTAGTAGCTTTGACAAGAGCCTCGGTAGAATTTCTACCACTTTCCTTCATGGTGTGAATGCCTGAATCCTCTCTCACTGAGAAAAGGTGCAGTGGCACTCACAGGGAAGTGGCTCTGTAAGAATTGTTACATTTCCCTTTTCTCGTTAATGAAACTAAAGCCATTTAAACCCACATTTCACAGGGAGGCTATATAAAAAGTGACTGATGGGTCAGCCCCATGACATTTTTAAAAGGATCTATTAAAACAAGACAAGACTTTATAGTTGAGTTAAAAAGACCTGTCATTTTCCAGTTTCTTTCCCTCCATTAACGCAGCTTCACAATGTTTAACATTCATTTCAAATAGTTTTGTTGCGCAAGACAGATTTTGAGGTTAGCATAATGAAATGGCTATAAAATGCTGCACATTTAGTATTTATAAGAATGCATCATAAGGAACATATCGTTCCTTTTGAAGAAATGTAAGAGGAGGCGTGAAGTTAATGAAAGGAGATTAACAACAAGAGGAAAACAGACATAAAAACACTGCAAAATAATATACAATGCTCTTGTTATCTGTAATCATACGGAAGTAGAGCTTCTGAGTTAATAGTAGAATGTATTTTATGACCTCTGAAATGATAATAAAAGTGAGCTATGTGCTGTAACCTTCATCCTGTAAGTAAATTTTGAAATGTGCACTTTACTAGCTTCGCAAGATCAAGGGCAGAAACTGTAACTGCTTCTCCTTTGCACAAACTCTTCATCATTCTCTCCCCCCCCCTTCTTTTCTTCCGAAATACGGATCTTGTCTGCACTCTATTCAATGCTGTATCTATGACAGATTTTTAAAAAGTGTGCAGAATCAATCTTTGGCTCGTATAGTGTTTTCTGATGGGATTAAGTAACCGTCTCCCAAAGACTGAAGACTACGGCTTTCAGCCAGAACAGTCATGAAGTAGTTGCAATAAAAATGCTGCTCTTACATCATTAATTTATCACCACGTCACTACTGCTTTGAAGAGAATTTGCAGGAGGATGAGACACTGGTCAGACATCGGCAAAGGAAAGGATGTTGCTTAAAATGGAGTAGAAAAACAATCCTGCCTTCTTCTGTCCCATTCATTTCATGCCCTTTGTGTCTTTTATTATTTTGTACATATTCCATTTTAACAAAAAGACGTAGGTTGTCAACTAACCTGGAAAGATGTCCTACCCACTCCTCTAAAATATTTGGAAGCTAAAAAAAATGCTTTTTGTTTATTCTTGAGAGAGAGATAGAGACAGAATGCAAGCGGGGAAGGGGCAGAGAGACAGGGAGACACTGAATCGGAAGCAGGCTCCAGGCTCTGAGCTGTCAGCACAGAGCCTATCATGGGGCTCGGAACGCATGCAACAGTGAGATCACGACCTGAGCCCAAGTCGGATGCCTAACCGACTGAGCCACCCAGGCGCCCCTGAAGTATGAAGAGTAGTGCCTTTGGAATAATCTGTACCCAGTAATCAGGTTCAAGTTAGCATGTTCTCTCCGTTAGAATTCCCCCAATCCTCACATCTTCAACTTGGCTAGCCCTCAGATGTCCCTGCAGCTTCCAAGAAAGTCAGCAGGGGGAGCATTTGCCTGGAAGAACTTGCACTTCGGACTGCTTAGCAAGGCTCTTTCCAAGTTTTACAAAGGAAATAAATTCCAGATCAAAAAAAAGTGTAACATTCTGTCAACATCAGTACACCATTATAGAATAATGCAGCCAAAATATTTGCACCAGGTGGAATCCTTAAGGAGAGCACTTTGTGGATTCAAGAAGGAATGCTGTTGGTCATTTCTCATCAGAAATCAGCTCTTCGGCACTGACTCAAATTTCAGCTGTATTCCTAAGGAGTTTTAGGGACTCAAATGCAAGTACGACATTAACTGTTAGTATTTGTGATGTCAGGGTGGTTAAGAGCAGCCGGTTTAATAATGATGGTGGCTAACCTTTGCTGAGGTCTCACTAGACGCCAAGTACTGAGCTTTTCATTTCACAGAGGAGGAGCTGAGGCTTAGCCAGATTTAGTAACGTGCCCCGAGTTACACAGCTGCTAAGCAGACTGTGAATCTAGTGAGCCGAACCCGGCACCCACGTACTTAACCACTACGCTGCCTCCATCTGGCTACACCCACTGCCTATCTCCCCATCCTCTGTCAAGGGGAACGGGGTTGAATGGAATCTCCTTATACTTTCTCCTCCCGACTGCCCCCAAACAAATCGGTTTGTACATGGAGAGAACCTCAGCTCATCACATTGATCGCCCTCTCTGAAGGGGATTCAGCCCCCAGCTGAATTGTTCACTCCGAACAACGGGACTAGTTGAAACTATCGAACCTGATATTGACGTGTGCTCTTTAAGCTTCTAGGCCGCCATCAGTACCTGTATTTGATGGAAATAGAATGATGCTCGGGTTTCCTCTTGGCGTCTCATTGCTGATTCCCTGCTCTGTTCCTTTGAGTGAACATGCGCTCGACAGCATTTTCAGTGCTCACCGCCTCTGTTCTTTAATGAGTGGGGTAGAGCCAAGGTTTGGACAGAGGCTGGGAGACTGGAAAATCGCTCCTGTGTGCGAACACGGGGTAAAGAATGGGCTGAGCAACGCGCCTGTAGGTCGGCAGAGGGAGGCGGCGTGTGCTATTGGAAACGGTTTGTACTGCTGGTTCTCCAAACCCCTAGGACCCTGGCCTCTGTCACATTATCTCTCTGCGTCCGGTTCTTTGGTCTGTGATGTGAGCAAAGCAGCCTGAAGCGGAAAGAGCACAGGTTGTGGACCTGGAGTCAGGTTTGAATACCGGCTCTGCCAGGAGCTGCGTGACTGGGCAAATGATTTAACGCCAGGGTCACCTTCTCCAATTTCAAAATAAGTACAAGGCCCGCCTTGTGGCAGCGCGTTGAGGATTGAAAAATCCATATGAGAACGCAGGGAAAGTGCCCTTACGGGGAAGTGGGGGGGTGGGGTGGGGTCAGGGAGGGCCACTGTCCCTCTGCCCTCAGCAAACTCAAGCGGCTGGCTGAATTTATCTGCCACCTCCTCCTGCTATAATAGTTGATAGTTGTATTTTAAAATGTGGTCTCCTAGAATTCCTTCAATCTGGGGACAAGTCAGGGTGTACAATGTATGTTCGCATTCGGGGCTTTCTGGAGGGTCTGCATTTATTTCTAACAGAAATAAAGTGGAACACTGGCACGTGCGGTCAAGGCAACGATGAATCTTAGGGTGCAACTATGTCATCATCAGGAATTTCGAAAGCTGTTAATAGAAAAGCACATTTCAGTGCAGTTTTCTGGTATACAGCTGAGCACAAATATATAACCACTAGGGTTCTCAAGACAAGGAGGAATAAATATGCTAAAAAGCATAAAATTGTATCAAGAGGCTTAAAGATATAATTTCCTTGGAAGGCCACAAAAGACAGTATTGAAGGAGGTATCACCCATATGGTAGACAATGTACAGACTAATAATTTATTACTCAAAAGCACAGTAAAGATACGATGTGTTACTCCTGACCAGTGCCATTCCAAGGGCTGTGTGCCCCATTGCTGGGCTGAGTGGTAACCGGCATATAAAACCCAAGGAGGGGCACCTGGGTGGCTCAGTCGGTTAAGCATCAGAGTCCTGGTTTCGGCTCAGCTTATGATCTCACAGTTTGTTAAGTTTGTTAAGCCCCTCATTGGGCTGTGAGCTGACAGCATGGAGCCTGCCTGGGATTCTCTCTCTCTGCTCCTCCCCTGCACACGCGCTCTCTCTCTCTCTCTCTCTCAAAATAAATAAAACTCAAAAAAAAAAAAAAAAAAAACCAAACCAAAATGGAACAATATATCCAAGTTCATGGCCCACTGCAAGGGTAATGTTTGGTGAAACTTCTGTTATATATATGGACTGAGTCATGATGGGAAAACGTATTTCATACTGAGGGATATGGTCACAGGGTTTGAAAGTGGTTGTTCTATACGACACTATCTAGTGCAGTATAATGACATCTGTATATTGGAGAAAAAAAAGAATTTGATATATTTCAGTGCCACAGAAGAGCCACAGCTTAAATTCTACTACCAAAAAAACCTATCCAGCTTGTCGTTTTCAGGTCATCATCTTTAAGTTATTACTTAATGAAGCCATATGCATAAATACTTCCAAAAACAAATAGCTTTTGAGGAGTCCCGTGTAAGTGTACAGAGTAGGATGCAGCACTCCAGTGGGGCTATCACAAATTTAGTTCTGGAAATTCACTTACGGAAGCCAATAAAATCTCTAGCCTTAATGACTCTTTAGCATTGCCTCAACACAGGTTACCAGCCATGTTAAACATCACTCAATTACGGGATCGTTCAGAAACCAGAGTTTCCAAATGAACATTAAAAAAAAACGAGGAAAGAAACTCGCAACATAAATGAACTCCCGGGTGGTCTCACAAAATGACATACGCTGTGAACACAAAAGGAACAGGCAGGGAAAGAATTTGGGAGAATCTAACCATGCAGACTGAGAGTGGCAAAAGGTGTGATTTACACAAGTGAGGCTTGCCCCAGACACGTTATACTAGGAAATGGAAGATGGTTACCACGCTGCGAGTCTTCGGTTGAAATGTTTCATGCTCCAAGTGGATAATCTCAAAATGGAGTGTGCTGTAAAACCATAGTAGGTGGCCTTCTGGGTCCTTATATTCCAAATGAAAATCCCCATACATTTGCATAATGGACTCTGGTCAGTATTTGGATTTATGTTCAATTTTACCAAAACGACAACTTTTTATTTCAGACAAAAACCCCCCACCCCCGATTTTAAAGATGTTGCATTTGCTTATGATAGTCTATGGTTATGAATTCAACACTGTTTTTGTTTAGGTGAGTTAATACTTAAACTAAGTTGGGGAGGTCCTGGACGTTCACATTTCAATATTTTCAGTAGCCTCACTGAGATGAAATTTGCATATTATCAAATTCACCAATGGAAGTGTACAATGAATGGTTTTAGTAAACTTAAGAGTCACACAGCCATCGCCACAACCAGTTTTGGAACATCCCCCCCAACCCCCTGCCAAGAATTCCTTCATGTGCTAAGATGAGGCAGGTGAAGCATTTACCCCATGCACAAAATTTAAAGGGGTACCAAAATCTCATTAGTCATGATAAATAACGCCTTAGTGCAATATTTTAAAAATCTCAATTAATCCAAACAAATCCATGCTGAACAAATATCACAATTTTCAATAAAGACTGAATTTGACCCTTGAACTTGCTGTACCCAGCTGTACTTGCCTCACCCTAATCCCAGTACTGACTAGCTTCTCTCTGCTCTAAGTCCCCAGAAACCAGTAACATAATTTCTGTCCCTCTGGATTTGCCTATCCTGGACAAAGGGAGTAAATCAATATGGGAGCTTCAATAAATAGAATTCAATAAATGCAATCATAGAATATGTAGCCTTTTGTGTCTGGCTTCTTTCTAATGTTTTCAAAGTTCACCTATGTTGTAGTGTATCAGTAGTCTGTTCTTTTTAATTGCTGAATAGTATTCCATTGGATGGAAATGCCTCATTTTGTTTATGCATTCACTTGCCAAAGGACATTTGGGTTGTTCCCACTCTTTGGTTATTATAAATAAAGCTCCTGTGAACATTTATAAGTCTTTGTGAAGATATAGGTTTCCTTTTCTCCTAAGTGAATAATGAAGTGAAATCACTGTGTCATATTTTAAGTGTGTATCTAACTATAAGAAACCGCCAAACCACCTTCGAATTTGGCTGTAGCATCTTGCATTCACACTACTAATGGATGAGAGCTACAATCATTCTACATCCTCGCTACCACACGGTACTGTGTTTTTTATTATCGTCATTCTAGAGGGTACGTAGAGGTATCTTACTGTGATTTTAATTTGTGTTTCCCTAATGCCTAATGATGTCGAGCATCTTTATATGTGATTATTAGCCATTTGTATATCTTCTTTGGGGGAAATGGTATTCAAATCTTTTGTCTTTTTTAAAAACTGAGTTGTCTTGGGGCGCCTGGGTGGCTTAGTCGGTTAAGCGTCCGACTTTCGCTTAGGTCATGATCTCGCGGTTCGTGGGTTCGGGCCCCGCGTCGGGCTCTGTGCTGACTGCCAGCTCAGAGCCTGGAGCCTGTTTCAGTCTGTGACTCCCTCTCTCTCTGACCCTCCCCTGCTCATGCTGTCTCTCTCTCTCTCTCTCTCCTAGAAGTAAATAAAACATTAAAAAAAATTAAAAAAAAATTGGGTTGTCTTCTTTATAAATGAGTTGTAAGAGATGTTTATATATTTTGGATATAAGTCCTTGATCAGATGTATGATTTGCTAATATTTTCTCCCAGTCTGTGGCTTGTATTTTATTTTCTCCTGATGTCTTTTGAAATGCGAAAGTTTTGGGGTGCCTGGGTGGCTCAGTCGGTCAAGCGTCCGACTTCGGCTCAGGTCATGATCTCACAGTTCATGGGTTCCAGCCCCGCGTTGGCCTCTGTGCTGACAGCTAGCTCAGAGCCTGGAGCCTGTCTTCGGATTCTGTGTCTCCCTCTCTCTCTGATCCTCCCCTGCTCACACTGTCTCTATCTCTCTCTCAAAAATTAATAAAACATTAAAAATAAAAAAAAAGAAATGCGAAAGTTTTGAATTTTAATGAAGTCCAGCTTATCGATTTTTTAAAAAAACGGATTGTTCTTTTTGTGTTTTGAAAATTCTATGTCCAATCCAAGATCACATAGACTTCCTCTTATGTTTTCTTTTAGTAGTTTTATAGTTTGAATTCTAAAACTTGGGCGAGATGCTTCAATGAATAGTTGTAGGCTCTCTAAGAGCAAAGTGAAAAAGGTCACTGTATGGAGAAAGTAGGGGGGTTTTTAAGAAGAGCTCTATATTCTTTCAAATTTTCTAGATCCAGACAAATGAGAAAATGCTTTAGCTCAATTAAGGAGGAAATCATGCCTGTTTGATCTGATCAAGACTTAGTACTGGCTTTATCCGAGAATTATTAATATTAGCTGACAATGTTGCCTTTATCCAGAGTCCAGATGCTTTCTATAATATGCATAAATACACAATACCATAGAAATGCATGAAGGGCATTCAAAACAACACCGAGAACACACTCGGTTCATGGACGCAAGCAAACAAAATGGCTTGATGGTAATTTGTCATCGGATGGAATGCTAAATGAAAGAAACCTGGACTTGAGATGGGTGAATGCCAGATGTACATGAATGGATCATGGCCACAGAATGCAAGGAGGTATGGAAACAAACCTTGGAGAAATATCACAGCCTTGCTGCATAAAGGCACCCAAGGAAAACCAGAGACTATTAAAAATCCCAAATTCATTAGTTGATTCACTACTTTGTGTTTCTCTTCCATCTTCAAACTCCTCAGTGTGCCACTCGTAGGGGCTAAATCTGCTGACCAGGAATAAAACTACACTGACCCCAATGTAGGCAAAAACAATGCACATCCAAATTTCGTAAGCCAAGGGATCCAGAAATGAGAAGACGCCTGGTTTCGATTTCTGAGGCTTCTTTATCATGATGGAGATGCCCAGGCTCATAAATGGCTTTGAGAAATCTATGACTTCTTCCCGGACCAGGGTAATGGTCAGTGGAGCAACAGCTATATCAGCCCTCTGGAAAGAAAAAAAACTTTTTAAATTTTTACTTTTAGAGACAGCGTTTCCATTACCGATTTGCCGCTTACTATACGTATACTCTTTGGTGGAAATATAAACTCTTAGATCACTACGACCGATCGATTTGTCAATGCTTTGGTCAGAAAAGTAGTAGCATTCAGTGGGTTGTAAAACGCTTTAACTTGATGGTAAGGTGAGGAAGGGGCACTGGCTGGCTGGCCGGTTGGCGTTTTGTCCTTTGTGACCTATTATTGACTTAAGGCACCTGCCTCAATTTTTTCTTAGAATTTTTCTGCTACCTTGAAACTCAACTTGTGCTCCCTTGTGACATATCACTGCTTAACTCTTTTTTAAATAACTTTATTTATTTTAACATCTATTTTGATATTTGACAGAGAGAGAGAGATAGAGAGAGAGAGAGAGCACGGGCGGGAGGACAGAGAGTGGGAAAGACAGAAACAGGCTCCAGGCTCTGAGCTGTCTGCACAGAGCCCAACACAGGGCTCGAACCCACAAACCATGAGATCATGACCTGAGTCAAAGTCAGATATTTAACCAACTGAGCCACCCAGGTGCCCCTCTTTTTTTAATTTTTATTTATTTATTTTTTTATTTTAAGTAAGCTCTATCCCCAATACGGGGCTTGAACTCGTGATTTTGAGACCAACAGTTGCATGCTCCAGCCAGGTGCCCCAATCACTGCTTAACTCTTGTTTTTTTAATTTGAATTTTCATGCTCTTATGTCTTATCTCCCTCACGTGACTGGATATATTTGAAGGGCAAGCATGTAGTCTAGACTCTGTGCCTCCCTCCCCACCATGAGGTGCAACACAGGACCACAGTACTCAGTGTAATACTTACTTGAGTGCTTGCTATTATTCTTGAATTATTTCTTTCAGAGCATGTCTATTAAAACATAAGTTCTTTAAAGGCTGGGACTCAATCTTCTGGTTTTTTTTTTTATTAAAAATTTTTTATTTTGTATGTCTCACTGCAACACATCCTAAACTAAAGGAACTAGAGATGCTTAAAAAATAAGTGGTTGAGGGGCGCCTGGGTGGCTCAGTCGGTTAAGCGTCCGACTTCGGCTCAGGTCGTGATCTCACGGTTCATGGGTTTGAGCCCCGCGTCCGGCTCTGTGCTGACAGCCAGCTCAGAGCCTGGAGCCTGCTTCAGATTCTGTGTCTCCCTCTCTCTGACCCTCCCCTGCTCACACTGTCTCTCTCTGTCTCTCTCTCAAAAAAAAAAAGATTAAAAAATTAAAAAAAAATAAGTGGTTGACTTTTGAATATGATCTATATAAACATGAAAGAATTCCACATGAGCAAGAACAAAGGTGAAGCAGTTATTAGGATACATATTAATTTATATAGGACACCATCATGTCTAGTGATAAATATGAGTGTAGCACTTACATGTACTGGATCAATAAAATAACTGTCAGTAGTGCCCTGCACAACGGGCTCAGGCAAAGGCAGGCAGGCAATGTTTTTATATTAATCCCATGAAAAAAGACACTAGGAATTTCTTTTTTCTTTTCTTTTTTTTGGTGCTAGGAATTTCTATACTTCTTTCTTTTATCTTCCACAATCGTTCTTCTTTTTTAAAATGTTTATTTATTTATTTTGAGACAGACAGAGAGAGAGTGCGAGGAGGGGAGGGACAGGAAGTGTGGGGGGGAGAGAGAGAGAGAGAGAGAGAGAATCCCAAGCAGGTTTTGTGTTGTCAGCACAGAGCCAGATGCCAGATGAGGGGCTTGAACTCATGAACTGTGAGATCCTGACCTGAGCTGAAACCAAGAGTTGGATGCTTAATGGACTAAGCCCCCAGGCGCCCCCACAATTGTTCTTCTACAACAGTAGTAAGTTTAGTAGGCTTCAGTCTGGAGCCAGACCTTAAAATGCACACCTAAAAAACTGCTTCTAAGGAAAGCTTTTTGGATGGTACATCAGATAGGAAGTGAAAATACCAATTTTGAGAATCATTTTTTTTCTATGTGAAATAGGGTCATATCTCAATATCCTTACCAGTGAGGAGGGGGGAGAATGGTGAGTTCTGAGATAGAAGATGTTTTCAAAGAAATGTTTTGCTACCTTGAGCCCCATATGGTGACTCAAACTGGTTCAAAAACACATCCTAATTAATTTAAAGGGAATGCAGATAATACACAGCCAGCTACCATTTATTCAGTGCTTACTCTGTGTGTAAGCACCTCGTATATATGATCTCATTTAATTCTCACAGCCAACTAAAAGTTCCCATATAATTGTTCCCATGCTAACAAAGGAGAAACTGAGGCCTGGGATGAGAACCCTCGTCTTCAGATTTCAGAACTCATGCTCTTTTTCTGGTTTGTTTCAAGTTTTTGTTTAAATTCTAGCTAGTTAATATAGAGTGTAAGATTGGTTTCAGGAATAGAATTTAGTGATTCATCACTTCCATAGAACACCCAGTGCTCATCCCAACAAGTGCCCTCCTTGATGCTCATCATCCATTTAGCTCCTCTTCCCACCCCTGCCCCGGCCACACTCAGCTGGTCTTCTATCATTAGAGTCTCTTAGGGTTTTCCTCCCTTTTCTCTTCTTTCCCTGATATTCATCTGTTGTGTTTCTTACATTCCACATATGAGTGAAATCGTATGGTATTTGTCTTTCTCACTGACTTATTTTGCTTAGCATTATAGTCTCTAGCTCCAACCGTGTCATTGCAAATGGCAAGATTTCATTCTTTTTCATGGCCAAGGAAACTTGTTAGAAATGCCAGTTCTCAGGCCCCCTCCCAGATACACGGAAAAGGAAACTGCGGGTGGGATTCGGGTGGCCCTCCAGGTGATTCGAATGCGTGCTGTCATTTGAAAACCATGACTTGGTCTTACTCACTTAAAATCAGATTCAGGTAATTCTGTTTACTGACAGAAATGAGACAGGACCTGGCCCTCCCACCTGCTAACCTCTGAACCATACGACATCTTTCTCTGTGACCTGTAATCTTCTTGAGCAAATACACCTTTACCATCTCTGGATTTTTACCACCACTTCGTCCTTGTAAAACACCTGTGATTTACCTTCCACCACCCCCTCCGATTTACTGACACTGCTTCCTCAGCTATGTGCTTGGTCACCAAATTCGATGTCCTTCCCTCAGACATCAACTGCTCACGTTGACCCCACCGGCCTTTTGCGCGACGTGCTCTCTTGACTGGCCAAGGTGTGCCTTTGGGGCCTCAGAGTCTACTCACGGGGCTTAGGGGACAGGCGATGAAGGTTTGTGGAGCGAGCAAGGCTCCTCGGAGGCTCTGCCCTTCACTTTCCCTCCTCAGTATCGTCACCTACGGCTTCAACGCTCCCCCTCCACCTGCTGACTCCTGAATCACCAGTTCTGCTGTTATAACCGGAGGGAAGCCAGACACAGATTTTACCTATTTTACCCTATTGCCTGGGGCCAGACCTGATCTTAGAAACAAAAGCTACAGAGGAGAATGGAATTGGCCAGAAAGCTAGAGGGTTGGGGTTTTTTTTGGCTGAGAGAGTCTGAATCAGCTAGAAAGAGGCTTGGCACGCCAACAGAAGTCACAGATAAAGCCACCTTCTGTCCTTGCCAATGTGCTTTGGCCTCCGTGCAAATGCCCCTCTCGTATCATTTCCCATTTCATCTCATTTGAATTTAATTACTTAATTTAACTAGTTATATATATTTATTTAAGTCGAAATACTTGAGAGTTCTAAGAGAAATGGCCATTTCTTTGTTTTGGAAGAAAGAAATAAGGGGCATTTGGGTGAGAGAATCGCTTTGGATTGAATTTAAGGGACCTGGGTTCTTTTCAAGCAGGTAAAGAAAAGAGTTTGGGAATCCTGACACCCTTTATGGGGGGGAGGGAACCCCAACCTCACGGCACCAAACAGCCAGCAGATGCACGTAAACCCAGCTAAACACTCACAGGAGGAGGCTAGACAGACAAAGTCCGGCTTCTTGTCTGTTTCCCAGGAACACACAGCAAAAGAACAGCTTCCCGATGGACCCCATTCCTCGTAGAGGTCCTTTTGAAGTCACAGAAGACAACAGAAAGAACCTGCTCCCC
>NW_024080779.1:2578007-2767181 GCF_003009895.1 Hyaena hyaena
TCCCATGCTGAATCTTAAAAAAAAAAGACCTATTTCGGCCGGAGAAACACAAAGGAATAGCAAAAGGCCGGTGGACGAAGGCTCAGCCAATAGAAAGGAAGGAGCTAGTGAGCAGCCAGCTGGATCGGCACCCAGCGACGCGCCCCGTCTCTCACACGCCTGCTGAGACCAGCGCAGAACCATCTTGTCAGCTCACAGGCAGCTACGGAGAGGCCCTTGTCCTCGGCCACCACTATCCCCTCCTCACATGAAAAGGACGTTGTCATGCCTGGTTCTTTCGGAGCCTAAGATCTGCTTGGCATAATGTCTGTAGAGCGGTCAACCTGATTCTTTTTTTTTTTTTTTTAATATATTTATTTATTTCTAGGAGAGAGAGAGAGAGACAGCGTGAGCAGGGGAGGGTCAGAGAGAGAGGGAGACACAGACTCTGAAACAGGCTCCAGGCTCTGAGCTGGCAGTCAGCACAGAGCCCGACGCGGGGCTCGAACCCACACACCGTGAGATCATGACCTGAGCGAAAGTCGGACGCTTAACCGACTAAGCCACCCAGGCGCCCCGCGGTCAACCTGATTCTTTTTTTTTTGTTTTGTTTTTGTTTTTGTTTTGCAATTCTCTTTTTTTAAATTTTTTAAATGTTTACTTATTTTTGAGAGAGAGAGAGAAACAGCACAAACAGGGGAGGGGCAGAGAGAGAGGGAGACAGAATCCGGTCAACCTGATTCTTAACGGAAGTGGGAGGGGCAGGTAAGTAGTGTCAAAAAACACCCATTTAGCTCTCCTGGAACCGCCACAGCTCGCAGACCAGGAGGAAGGTCATTTTCAAAGCAAGTTCCAGATTTAGGAGGCCAACATAAAGAAAGACAACTCCCTAGACGGCATTCCTTTCCAGGCCTCCGCGCCTTACAGGAAGCCCGCTGTGGCCTGGAGACAGGGTTAAGAATTATCGATGGGGCGGGGCGCCTGAATGGCTCAGGTCACCATCTCACGGTTTGTGGGTTCGAGCCCCACATCGGGCTCTGTGCTGCCAGCGTGGAGCCTGCTTCCGAGTCTCTCTCTGCCCCTCCCCTACTGCCCTGCTCGTGCACATTCTCTCTGTCAAAAATAAACGAATAAACTTATTAAAAAAGAATTATCGACAGGGCTAGGGAGTCAGTGAAATTTTTTTTTAATTGTTAATGTTTTATTTATTTCTGAGAGAGAGAGAGACAGACAGTGTGAACAGGGGAGGGTCAGAGAGAGTGGGAGACACAGACTCCGAAACAGGCTGCAGGCTCTGAGCCAGCTGTCACAACAGAGCCCGATGCAGGGATCAAACCCACGAACCATGGATCTGACCTGAGCTGAAGTCGGACGCTTAACCGACTGAGCCACCCAGGCGCCCTGGGAGTCGGTGAAATTCTGACTCAGTAATGAGGTGCCTCCCCTGTGGAGTCCTACACCAGTGGGCGGCCTTTTGTTCTCAAGCCTCAGCGCCTGCTAGTTAACAGCCCTCGGCAGGCCATTCTCAAAAGTCTAGGCAGGTAAGGCAGGTGGTACCGAGCTGCGGTAGGTGGCAGGGGTGGGCAAAAGCCAGCACATCGCAAGGGCTCAGGGTGCGTTTGCTAGTGCCTTTGCTCGCATGTTGACTACTTAAAGCTTTTGAATCAAGTGGTTTAAGAGCGGCGTGTGGGCTCAGTAAACACACCAAATTAGGTTTGATTTTTCCACTCACTAGTGGCAAACCCTGAGCAACTGCATTATTGGAGAGGATTTAACCGGAGGGGATTTATAATCCTTTTCCTAGGTGGGTTGCCAAAGTCGTAAATTTCATGAAACTTGAAAACCAACACACTCCTGTGGATAGGGATGATGCACTTAAGAGTCTGACAGGTTTAAGACAGAAGTGACACTTAGTTTAAATGGCATTTAAAACGTTTGTTGTTGTTGTTGTTTTTGGAGCTGAAAGGTTAATGTTGTATCTTAAAGTATCTTCATCCTATTATCTATATAAAACTTATACCCACCTAGAGACTATGCGTGGGCAGGGGCTTGTCAGCCACTATTTTATTTTATTTCAATTTTTTTTTTCAGTTTATTTATTTTGAGAGAGACCGAGAGTGAGAGATGGGCAGAGAGAGAGAGAGAGAGAGAGAGCGAGCCCAAGCAGGCTCTGTGCTGACAGTGGGACTTGAGCTCACAAACCGCGAGATCATGACCTGAGCTGAAGTCAAGAATCGGATGCTTAATGGACTGAGCCACCCAGGCACCCCCTTTAAAAAAATTTTTTTTTTTTTAAAATGACAGCCACCATTTTAAAGCACTTTCTGAAAGTGAGGGGGGAGGATGGGAGAGAAAGGGTAGGCAGCAAATTGGCATGTCATGGCTACAGTATTAATAGGTTAACCAGGAGGACAGGCAGACATGACCTGATCCCTTAGGCTTGTACCCATCATAAGGGGCTAGTAGCCTTCGGCAGACACTTCCTTTGGAAAGTTGGCACGTGTTGGAGAAAGGAGTGGACAGAATCAAGCTAGACAACAGGCATGTAATTATAAATGCTGAGGACACGACTTCCGCTGCTTTATTGGCTGTACTCTATGGGATATTTACCACGTGCAATTGTTTCCGTCCGGAGAAGGGGATGAGGTCTATTTAAATCTGTGCAACAACAAGTGCTGTCACAACAGGCCCTCCTCGTCTGCCTGTGCAGAGCAGATGTCTCCAGTCTACATCTCTTGGGCCAGGCTCCTTGTCCTTGGGGAGCTGAGATTGTTAAAGACCAAGTGAAGATCAAGGAGTGTTCCTGGAACTAGGTAAAGGCCTTGTGAGACTCGATTTGGTTGGTAACATTTCCCCACCCTCTCGGCTCACAATGGCAGACCTCCACGCGTCATTAATGCTCCTTCCTGGAGTTCGCACACATCATTTGAAAGCGAGGAGCACTTTTATCAAACCATCAGCCCCTTCTGCCAAAGCCCAGTGTCATCACCTGAAGAAGAGGAGAGAATATTTGGCGTCTGTTACTGCACCCTCGCCTCTCTGCCTTTTAGCTGGAAGGACAGATCGACTTCCTGTCTTTCTGAATGGAAAATGAATCTATCTTAGGATAGTGACAACCTAAGAGATAATTTCTTCGAGGTAGAGAAATGTCGGTGTGAATAGCGTCTATAAAATTGCCACTTGTCCTGGGAGTGTGAAGGAGTCTGAGGGTGCCCGGGGGGATGCGACCCGGGATCCACCATCCCCCCACCCCCATCTCCATCCCCAAGCTCTATGCTTTCTTTGAAGCAATATGGGCAGGGGTTTGGCCTTTCCCAGGGCAACTCTGTCCCGCCTATCTTTATCTTTAGTTCTAAGTGCTGGGAACATAAGAGACACAGCAGCTGCCTGCTGGCAAGGCGACCCTTTGTCAATTAGAACCTCCGTTTCTTTCAAGCCCTTTCCCTGACTCTTTCTTTTTCTGTTCGATTATATCTCCTCTCAAAGGGCAGAAACCCCCGGCTGTCTGCTTCGGGTTTTCACATATTTCAAGTGATAACTAGAGATGTGTGTTACACTATTCTGGGAGCCACAGAAAAGCGCGGGAAGGGTATCTTGGATGGAAAAGCTCATAACCCAACTAGACTGTCAACCCCTTGAAGGCAGATGGGGATGTTATTTCTGATGTAACATCAATCTTCCCATAATATGACAAGCTTAGTACACTGAGCCATGGTGACCCAGTGGACAGAGCACTGGGCCAGGAGTCATGAAACCGGAGTTACAGTCCAAGCTCTGCCAAGCTGTGTGATTATGCGACCTTGTCACAATTCCTGCCACTATATCTGTCATCAGGCCTTGGTTGCCTGGTTTACCCAAATGGCAGTTCTAATGGGCACTCCTGGCTGATCCCCACATTTATCTGTAAAATGACTGAAACCATAGGCTAAAAGATGTCTAACGGCCCTGTTAGCAACAAAATGTTTTAAATGTCCTCTTACAACACATGCTATTTTGGAGCCATAAAAACTTGTGGTCTGTAAGCCATTTAAGCTGGGGACAATTACCATGTGGTGATGTTATAGACATTCAGCTCAAAATCAAAACTGCTAAAAGCAGGTGGACAGTTTCAAGTCCATAATGTTCTGAAGAGCTTACATAATGGGCCACATTGTGTCCTACTGACGTTTGTTTCAAAAATAGCCTTCTTAGCAAAACAAGGTGCCCCAAACATCAACCTTGATTTGGTTTTCTTTAGAGGGGAAAAAAAGCGCATTTAAGAATCATCTGAAAAGAGGCTGATAGGCTTCTTTTTTCTTAAACAAATTTAATTCATTTGGACTCTTTCTTGAGACTTTGTGGCAAATACTGAAATCTTCTCTGCGAAGCTTTTTTCATCTCTGTCTTCATTTTTTTTTTCCTACTCTGATCTGTTTTACATGCTAAAAGCAGAAGAGAAAATTCCCTAAAGATAAAGCTGTGGTAATCTGTGTAGGTTTCATGTTCATTGCAAGAGCTAGTTTTCCTCCCCCCTCCTCCTTTTTTTCTTAAGCAACTTGCAAACTACAAGTGTCCAGGCCTGTGTTTTCACTTTTCTCCATTTGCATCATTGAAAGAGAAGTGAAAAACTTCCTAGTGCTGTAAGATAACAACTTCTAAATGAAGATGAGGACACATTCAACTTATGAGATCATCTGCCTTCACAGAGAGGTCTTATTCCAGCATGACAAGAGCGTCCATTTTTCACAGCCACAGGTTTTAGGGGAAAGTGGAAATCGGCAATTGGTTTGCCGTCAATTCCCTGGAATCATCTTGTGTTATTATCCCAGAAGGCATCAGAAACTTGTTCTGGGTTGGAAGAGGGAGGGCATTTCTATGAGAGGCTTCCGTAGCTATTGCTTTTGTCTTCAGTAGAAAGAACTGGAGGGAAAAGATGGGAAGACTCTCTCAGAAGGATTTTTACCTATTCAGAGTGCAGAATAGTGGTTTCTACATCACTAAACAAGGAAGGGACTGTCTAATTCTCAAGCTCCCTCACTCACACTTACCCACACTGGAAAGAGCGAGAGAATGTGGAGATTGGGTGGGTGTAGTACAGGGGACAGGCCAGAAGAGAAGCCAAAACCCAGTGAGAAAGCTGGGTCTTTGTCCAAACAGTGTTAGGACATCTGTCTTTCTCTATACCACTGGGACCAACGTCTTGCTCACTGCCAGGAGGGCACTGAGCTATTCACAGAAAGTGACAGGTTTTCTTCCAAGACACTAGAGAGCTCTGGCTATTGGGGCACAATGGGCTTGTAGAAATCACGTCAGTTACTCTGGCATGATAGAAATTGACACCTGGAATTCTTTGCCATACTTTTATGGCCAATCAGTCTTCCCTACAAAAAGGCAGAGGCACCAAAAGTCTTTCAACAAGTTTCAACTATCTTTTCCGATGGGATGGGTATCTAAGATAATGGTTAAAGAACATGGATTTCATAGTCAGAGACCTGGGCTCAAATCACTGTCTCACTACAGACATGAGACAATCATGTCACTTGGCATGAGACTTCACCTCTCTTGGCTTCAGTGTTTTCATCTGTAGAATGATGTTAACATGATGGCATCTTCCTTGAAGGTATGTTGTGAGGATGAAGTTACATAATGCCTATGGAGGATTTAGCACTGTGTCTGGTGACTAGAAAATAAGCAACAAATGGTAGCTAATAATACTAATAATACTACTAGTAAATAATGATAATGATAAAAGATTGCCTCCGACCATGAGCTAAATTTAATGAATATTGCCTGGGCATGACTGTGTATGTACCAGGCATTCATTCATTAGAACAAAAAGTGAGTATCTACTATGGACCACGTAATGTGCTAAGTGTGGGGGAGAGCTGTGAACAAGATAGGACCTCAGAGAGATCCTATGATCCTATGATGAGGGATAGAAAAGAGAAGACTTGACTGCCAATTCATGAAGAGGTTAGAGTTGTGTCAAGATGGTTCAGAGCTTCTCAGGGTCCTTAGGAGGCACGGCAGGTGCTCCGCCCCTTGTCCAGCCCCCTGTCTCTGGCATTGGAAGTTCTTCTCCTTCTCGAAGGACAAATATCATATGTTTGCACGTATAGGAGGATTAGGAGGAACTTGACGGAGGAACCAGGGGGAGAAGAAGGGCGGAAATGGTGGGGGGAAAGGGAGAGAGGCAAACCATGAGAGACTCTTGAATGCTGGCAAAAACTGAGGACTGATGGATGTGGGGGGGAGGGGGGATGGGCATGGAGGAGGGCACTCGTGGGGATGAGCACTGGGTGTTATGTGGAAACTAATTTGACAATAAACTATTTGTAAAAAAAAAAAAAAAAAAAGAAGTTCTTCTCCTTCTCATAACTGAGTTCACTTGAATCTCATCTGCAACTCAGCCCTGCTCCAGTTCCCAGGGTCAACCTTGACCCAAGACAGGAGGTTAATTGGCTCCAGCCCCATAGCTTGGTTCAAATTGCCTCGCTCCTTGTCTGACTGGAGGATGGTGCTCTAGTTTTGATACTTGAGGTCCAGTCTCACTTGAAGCCTTAATTCCTTTTCTGTGCCCTTATTTTTAGCAACGGGCTTCTGCCTTTGTACTTGTTCCTGAGGACCTGTTCCAAAAACGTTATTTAGTGACCCCAGTACTATCTTCTGATGGGAGAGCTGTACCTTATTCTTGCTGACTCCCATCTGAACCCCATCCAATCCAGTCCTTAGCCTGAACCTCAGTCCAACAGTTAATTTGGATGCTTGTTTCTTGCCACCTTCGTCTCAGTGTATGCGCCCCCTAGACTCCTCTGTCTTTCCCTAACCTGTTGTCCAGGCAGGGACCAGTCATTGCAAGTAAGTCCTGTCTGTTAGATCGAAATGTCTGCAGAACACGCTTGTCGCGACGAGCACCGGGTGATTACACAAGTGCTGAATCACTATATTGTACACCTGAAACTAATATAAGACTGTATGTTACCTAACTGGGATGAAAATAAAAATCAGAGAGAACTAAACATCTGCTCCCACCATCTACACTTGGATTAGCTCTCTAGTGGAGAGCTGGTTCACCCAATGGGCAGTTTTTATGCCCGGTTCTGCGTGGGCGGCTCACGATGCGACATTCCCAATCAGAGGCCAAAACCTTTTAAAGTAAAGTCACTGTGGAGTTCTGAAGATACAGCTGCACCCCTTCTGAAAGCCCTAATTATCAGTATAATTCTTCTGTACTTGGCCCATGGGCAAGCCCTTGGCAGAGCGATTCTGTTCCTTTATTAATTCATTCAACAATTATTTGTTGAACTTCCATTATGTGCCACGCTCTGGGATATTGACAGAATTCAGATAGGGCTTCTGTGCTCAAGGAGTCCATTGTCTAGTTGGGGCAAGTTCAGCTGAACTTGCAAACAGATCACTATAATACAGGTTCCAAAGCATTACAAGAAAGCAAAAAGCAGGGGTACCTAACCAGACTGCAGGTGGGTAAATGGGTCCTGAAAGTGGGGACACTTTCAGTTCTGGAGAACTGCTAGAGGACGGTAGCTGACTGAGAGAGGCAAAGGTACTTCCTGGGATGCCCTAAGTGACAGGTGGGCACCTTTAGGAAGCAACACATACTTGTCTACAGCTGGAACACTGAGTACAAACGGGAAAGAGTACAAGATGAATCTGGGGCGGTAGGCGGGTGCCAGATTATGATGTGTGCTATTTGCCATGCTGAGGACTTGGGGAATTTTATCCTGATTTTTTTTCAAATTTTAAATGTTTTTATAATTTTATTTTTTGAGAGACAGACAGAGCATGAGCAGGGGAGGGGCAGAGACAGAGGGAGACGCAGAATCCAAAACAGGCTCCAGGCTCTGAGCTGTCAGCACAGAGTCCGATGAAGGACTTGAACCCACAAACCATGAGATCATGACCTGAGCTGAAGCTGGACGCTGAACCAACTGAGCCACCCAGGCACCCCTTTATCCTGATTTTTTAAAGTGGAAAGTACAATAACGTGGAGATCTGATTTGCCAGGGTATGAGTAGAGGCAGGGAAATCCGTTAAATGACGGACAAGTGGTGAGAACCTTAACTAAAATGATAATAGTGGGATGAAGAATGTGTCTGGATATGAGAGGCAGAAGAGTAGAACACAGGACATGGCCACTGCCTAGAGAGAGAGAGAGAGAGAGCGAGCAGTGGGCAAAGATGGCCAGGTTGTGCGGGCAAAGTCGCTGAGGCAGCAAGCTGGGCGGTGATTCTGCTGCCGACACGGGGAACGCAGAAGATACAGACTTTCAGTAGCGGGCAGGCTGTATTTAACGTTGCCAAATAAGGTTCCCTGACTTTACTTTGCTTTTAGCCACATAATCCTGTTGCCCAAAGGGTGCTATTGACAATCCTACCTTGACAGAAGTCAACTGGGGAAGAAAATGTTGTTGTTGTTGTTTTTTTTTTTACAGACCACATGAACACTCTACAATTGGATAATTGAAAATGAAATCCTCTATCTTTGATAAGTGGAAAGCATAGAAGTAAATGAAAATAGAATTGAAAAGACTTACCCCATAGACAAGTTCCCCAACCATGCCATTCCATATTTTTGTCTCTGGATCCCGTGCGCCATATTTCCCATCGCCGACAATGGACAATTTGTATTTGATCCTCACGTGTTTGGCTATTTCATAGGCTAAGTCAACACAATAGCCTTCATATCTCTCATTTCCTTCCAGTTGCTCATGGTTCTTTTTATACATTACATATGGTGACTCCTTAGGGACCAGAGGAGGATCAAAGGATTACTCCTACACATTATTCGAAGAGATGATAGATGTAATCATAGTTTCCCTCCGCCCCCCGTGTGCCTGTTGAGGTTTGGTGTGTGAAAAGAACTTTAAAAAATGTTTGCGTAATAAGCAGAAGAACCTCAATCGACTGACTATTCACTGGGCTATATATTCCTTGGGGTCCTTAACTGATGATTTAAAGATGTAGAGAGGACTTAAGTTCTTTTTGAGGGGTTGAAAGCAAGACTAGTTTCCACTTGTAAAGTCTTTGATTTAGGCAAATTGGGTAGAGGTATTGCCCTTGCATGGAGGCGAACTGCCTTTGATTTCTTGGGATTTCCCACGCAGGAGCTGCAGCCAGCCCCGGCAAGCCCTCAAGAACCACCGTGATCTTTGTGAGGTCAGGGTCTGCGGCTCATCCGTTTTTACATCCTCACGGCCTAGTGCAGTACCCAGGACAAAATGACGATGTGACATGTCTGTTGGCATGAAAGGTAAACTTCAGCCGAGTCTCCATTCAGTTAGCACATCATCAGACCTAGTGGCATACTCATTTTCAACCCTGGTTTGTACTGCACGTAGGAAGAACATGCCAGTGTTTGGAAAAACATTTGAAAACTAAACGAGAATACTATCTTGCATGTCAACCATGCTTTGAATTTTGCAGAAAAGCTTTCAATGGTGAATATTGCCTTGAAACAGTCTTATGACATTATTATGCCCATTTCATAAGTTAAAAGAAATGTAACCCGAGGCTCAGAGAAGCTACGACTTGCACGGTTAAACACAGGTTAGTGGTGACCTAACATTAGAACCCTAATCTACTCTCTCTATCACATAATGCTGTCTCCCCCACAGTGAAGAATTAGATTTCAAGTCCAGATGAAACCTCAGTCCTTTAGTGTGTGTGTGTGTGTGTGTGTGTGTGTGTGTGTGTGTGTGTAGGTGGGGGGGGCAGGGAGTGGTAAAGAGGAGAATGATATATGGAACTGTCCCAAATTCCTATTCTCTTTCTCTTTTTTTTTTTTTAAAGTTTATTTATTTAGTTTGATACAGGGCAGGGAAGGGGCAGAGAGAGAGAGAAGGAGAGAATCTCAAGCAGGCTCTGCACTGTCCATGCAGAACCCGATGCGGGGCTCGATCTCACCAACCATGAGATCGTGACCTGAGCTGAAATCAAGAGTCAGATGTTTAACTGACAGAGCCACCCAGGTTCCCCCCCACCCCCATTCTTTTTATTTTTAAAAATGACATTCTGTTCATGATCACAGCAAGATACTTCGGGAGATTCCTAAGCTGACCTGTTGGATGTTTTCCCTGCTTGAAACTGAGGTCTTTTCTATTGGCTGAATACTGCTTTCCAGAAAGCAGAAGTCTTGCCATGCAGAAAGCCCTGCCTTCCCTCCGTACTTACCAGAATGGTGGTCACTACAATGGTCCGGTTCTCTGCGGATGCGCTGTCATTGCTGATTTGCTGATCTGAGAAAGGCACAAATCTTTCATACTCATTCCAGTAGCCGGCCTAGAAAGAGCACACATTCGACCTGGTTGCCTGTTTTTCACTCAAAAAGTACTGCATGAAATTCAAGTGCTGCTGTGGAACAAAACTTTCTGTTTAGTTGCTAGAGCTTTCCAAGCATTGATGTCCTGTCTCCCTCTCTCTTGCCCCACCTCCCACCAGGATCCCAACTGTGATACAAACCTTCATCCTGGGGGTTCCCATCCCCACCTCAC
Source organism: Hyaena hyaena (assembly GCF_003009895.1). NCBI lineage: Eukaryota > Metazoa > Chordata > Mammalia > Carnivora > Hyaenidae > Hyaena > Hyaena hyaena. The sequence goes on from NW_024080779.1 coordinate 2,588,476, forward strand.
CTTTACTGGTATTTTGTGAACTAACTGAGCCCACTGTAGGATGCTGCCTTTCGCTCCCCGTTATACGGCAGAAAAGCGCTTTGCTCTGAACCATGGGAAAGCTAGGATGTGAGGCTGGGAAACCTAGGAGGGTCCTGTAGAAATGACCCATGCTATGTTACATTCCAGGATCTTATCAGATGGCTGCTACATCCCTCATTTCATGCCTAACTTAACTATTAGTATGATAGAAACAAGGTAGTCATTGTACAAGTTAGCTGTAGAGAGAGGTACTGTGTCCAGAGTCCTATGCGGGGGTGGGGGGGGGGAGGTGTGAGGTGACAAAGATACCTGCTGCAGACATACCTACTTTCCGATTCTTTTGCTAAAACCATATGTACCTTGGCAGTTCGTTTAAACAACAACATGCTATAAAATTTGTGATTCCTTCCCTCTATTGTTACAAGCTGTTAATAACTCTTGAGTCTATCTCTTTTATTTTCTTTATTTTTTATTTGAGAGAGAGAGAGAGAGAGAGAGCACATGAGTAGAGGAGAGGGGCAGAGAAAGAGGGAGCGAGAATCTTAAGCAGGCTCCACCCTCAGCATGGAGCCCAATCAATGCAGCGCTCGATCCCATGACGTTGGGATCAAGACCTGAGCCGAAGTCAAGAGTCGGACGCTGAACTGACTGAGTCTCCCAGGTGCCCCAAATCTATCACTTTTATAGGATGAGCCTCACAGGGAAGCGCCCCTCCCAGATTGCATAGATGGAGCACTTTGTTCACAACAGAACTCTGCATATCTACACTATTTGCCAACAGAAAGGCAAAAACGATGTGTGGGAATTTGCTTTGCGTGTGTTTTCTAACATCTCTTTTCTTGCACCTGGGTGCTCTCACCGTGTGAAAGACGTTTTCTTTGGATACCTGTTTTGGTTACTTACTTTTCGCGAGCCAGCGACTCTCATCTCGTACACGTCGATGGTATAATTTGTCCTACGTCCGTAAGTGTCAAATTGGATGTTTCCAGTCATTCCTTGTACTTGTACCTGGTAGGAACGAAAAATGTACAATTTTAAAATAGCACCACATCGTTGCCTTCTGGGTCTCTGGGATGAAGTCCACTGACAGATCTTAAGAATCCTGGAGAGGGGCGCCTGGGTGGCTTAGTCAGTTAAGCGTCCGACTTTCGCTTAGGTCATGACCTCGCGGTTCGTGGGTTCGAGCCCCGCGTCGGGCTCTGTGCTGACTGCCAGCTCAGAGCCTGGAGCCTGTTTCAGTCTGTGACTCCCTCTCTCTCTGACCCTCCCCTGCTCACGCTGTCTCTCTCTCTCTCTCCTAGAAATAAATAAAACATTTAAAAAAAAATTAAAAAAAAAAAAAAAAAAGAATCCTGGAGAACTTTTATCTTGAGTCATTGAGCTAAGTCCACCAGATCGAGTCCATGTAGATCTTCATTTCCTCTCCGGCATTTTCTAGGTGTGCCCTTTGTGAAGCTTTGAGTGGGTGATAGAAGTTACCTTATGATACAGGGAAGGCCCTACCACCACTTTTTCAAGGGTCTGAGATTCCTACCATTAGTCTCTTCTCAAGGGACCAGCCTGAGGGTATCCTTAACCAGCGTAATGCATTCTTCTAACTGTGAGTTTCATGAGGACTGTGGGCGTGTCTTAGCATTCCCAAAATAACATCTCCCGGTTTCAGTAATAGGGACTCTGGAGCTCCTGGATTCACATTCCAGCTTCATCACTTACTAACTGGATGACCTTGGATGTGTTCCCTAATGCTTTTGTACTCCAGTGACCCATCTGTGAAATGGGAAATCCCACTAGTACCGATCCCTCAGAGCTGTCGGAAGATTGAATGAGTTATACACGTGTAACGTTCAGAACAGTGCCCGCCATGTAGTATGCATTGTGGGACGTGCTGGCTACATTAATAATTATTGAGAATCAAAATGAATTCGGTTCTGTTTCTTGAGAGCATAATTTACCAGCCTCCACAGTATCAGGGATGGAGTTTCCTCTTCCTTGACCTGTGCCCAGCTACAAATGGGTAGCAGCGAGCCAGGCCCTGGAGGGATAAACCACACACGGATGAAATTTGTGAAGTCTAAGGAATCAGGAGTATATAGTCCTAGAGGAGAAAGACAGAGGTACCGGAAGAGCCTGGACACCTCTGTGGGATGCCACCTGCAGATTCACATATGTCACAATGTTTCCTGGGTCTGGTCCCAGTATTGTGAACCAATAAAAGGCCACCTCTGCCAGGTGGAGAGATTTCCTCACCAATTATTTTACGGTGCAGGGACATTGCACGAAAGACCCTCCATAAGTATAAGTCACTGCAGTGATTCATCTGGTAAGGGTCAAGGCGTTTGCTTCAAAGAAAAAGCGTCTGTCTCATTTTCCTAGGATGACAGGACAGAATACTTTTTTATCACTTATAGAAAGTCACAAGCTACTAAGCAAGCCAGAAGTGGTAATGGGCTTGGGCTGCAGAAGGGAAAACCGAGGTCAAATATTAGGGAGCATCTTTTGAGAGGGAAGGGAGCTTGTTCACCAGCGATCAGAAAAGGACATTCCTGTTGAAAGAGAAATGCTCCAATGTGACTTCCTGAAGACAAGATGATTGTCCTACCAACCCAACGAACCTAAGCACTACTGTCAGCTCAGGCTTGCAGAGAATGTGATGTCACACTTCCGGCTAAAGTAAAGGTCCCTTGTTGAGATAGGAATTGCTTAGCCTGTCTGGGGCATACTGTGGTGCATGAAGGGCTCTTGTCACTCATTCTGAGCTTTGAATTCTAGGAGAGGAGCTCGGTTGGGCAGACACACTGGCATAGAGCTTATTAAGGAAATCCTTCATTCCTGAAAATAGCAGAGGCTTCAAGTCTCATTAAGGATTGTCTATTTCTAAAGATCTAGCGTATTTAAACACAGCAGACAGACCGGACACCACTCTAGGTACGTTCTGGAGATTCGAGACTCCACGATTAAGAACAGAAGTAGCATCAGAGGGAAGTCTATTTTCAATGATGTGAATGTCAGTTACAGTTTCCCACCACCCGACCTGGGGACCTTTCTCGAATCCATCCTGCCCTCCACCCCAGCCTATTATTAGGAGGTGCTTCTCTTCTGGGTTCCCACAGCACCCTCTGGAGAACCTAACCGTAACATTTTAATCATCTCTGTATTTCCATCTCCCTTACTAGATTGGGAACATCTCAAGATGAGAGACCTTCTTTTCCTGTGCTCTCAGCAACTAGGACAGGGACTGGAATAGAGCAGGTGCTTAATAAATGTTTGCTGAACAAAGGGACAAGCTTTAATGCTTTCGAACATGACATATTCCAGCAGGCTAGGCTCAGGCTGATCTTTGCATACTCTGTAGATTTTGAGGAGAATGATCACCCGATTTTCAAGTGGCTCTAAGGTCTTTAAATACATTTGTTTACATTATTAACAATAGTTTAAGTTCATTTATTTTTTTAAAATGTTTTTTTATTTATTTCTAGGAGAGAGAGAGAGAGAGAGAGAGAGAGAGAGAAACAGCGTGAGCAGGGGAGGGTCAGAGAGAGAGGGAGTCACAGACCGAAACAGGCTCCAGGCTCTGAGCTGGCACTCAGCACAGAGCCTGACGCGGGGCTCGAACCCACGAACCGCGAGATCATGATCCAAGCGAAAGTCGGACACTCAACCGACTAAGTCACCCAGGCGCCCCTAAGTTCATTTATTTTTGAGAGAGAGAGAGACAGAGACAAAGTGTGAGTCAGGGAGGGGCAGAGAAAGAGGCAGACACAGAATCATAAGCAGGCTCCAGGCTCCGAGCTGTCAGCACAGAGCCCGACACAGGGCTCGAACCCACGAGCTGCGAGATCATGACCTGGGCTGAAGTGAGACGCTTAATGGACTGAGCCACCCAGGCGCCCCTACATATTAACAATTTAAGTGTGAGCGCTCTGCACCTTCTTTCGTGTTTGCATGCCAACTTTGAGCCGGATATACAGTCATTGGTGCTCAAGAACTATTTACTGAATGAGTGGTGTGCTTATTTATTCATTAAGACAGGCCCCTTCGGAGCCTCTATCAGGCAATGGTTTTGTTTGCCAGATTTCTTCGAAAGAGGAGAATGATTTATTGAGCAACAACTACGTGTTAGTCGCAGTGAGGGGGGCATTTACACACGCGTTGTCACTTTCAATTAACTCAGATAAAGTGGGATTTCTTTTACTATGGTAAAACCTTTAGTACTTCAAACCATCCTCCCTCGCAGTCCCTCTGAACTGTGGAATTTTACTGAGCATTTATCACAAGGGGAACATGTGCTTCTGGAAACGGTTGATACTTCCCAGCCTCTCTGCCGCAGCAGGAAGAGGTTGGCCTGGAGAAACTGGTAAAGCATCCCTTTGGTTGAGTGTTTGATCCTCAGGGACTGGGAGGAAGGTTACTTACCAGGCTTACAGCTCGAGCTTTATCAGTGAGTTAGTCGTGCAGAAATGATTTGTGCAATAGTGGGACCAATCTAGTTTTTTCCCTAGCCAGATGGGTTTCTTTTCCTTCATTCTGGTAGCCATTTTCTATCTGTTGTTTGTGCCACGAGTGGGGAGTCCCCTGGAGATGCTGGTACTTGCCCCTTGAGGGTTACTCGATGAAAACCCCTTTGGATTTACTCAGAGGGAGTTTTGTATTTCACTCATCATTATGTTTCACCTGACAGTACAAATCTTGTAACTGCTATGAAGGTTGAATTTAATTAACTGCTCTTCAAAATTGTGCAGTGCTACCTCCATAAAACTACACTTAGGGCATTTGTTAGGGAACTGACATAATGACATAAAAATCTGCATGATGGGAGAATGAGCCAAACCTCTTTCTTGGACAGAGACACAGGGCTACTAACCCCTTTTGATTGAGTGCTTCCAACTTGGCAAATTTAAGGCAGCAGTAGGAGAGCCAACTACACAAAATGACGTACGTTATGAGGCCATTACAGAGTTGCGGGGCCGGGCACAGAATTATCTTATCATTGCCTATCGCTTTGTTTCTTTGGGTATCCCAGACACTGGCATAAGTACGTAAGTAGAAGTAAGAGACGCTTGTACTCTCAAAGGCTCATTTTAATGCAGGCAGACGCATGTAGCGTCAAACAGAATATTCAGGAAAGAGCTCTTGCTCAGAAAGCTGCAGTGAATGACCAACGCTGCTCCTGGTGTAAAGAAGGAGATCTGCTGAAAGGGCACTTCCTGAAGCCTTAAGTGTGCTCCTAAGCAGTAAATACTAAAAACAAGTGACCTATTTGACTGTCTCTTGGTTCCTTGTACTTCTCTTTAGGCTTTTTCTCTGGGGCATCGGGGGATAGCTTCCTAAGTAGGCCTAGAAACGTGTCAGGTTTCTGCATTTCACCATGTAGAGTAGCATGTGTCAAGGTTCTTTCTGGCAACAGAATGACTACCACCCTGGCTCAGTCCCACAGTCCATCCGGGCTCATACATTGATGAGCCAGAGGATGCTGTTGTCCTTTGTAATGTCCACCTTTGGGGCAGGGGCTTCCTATAGGATATGCCAGTCTCCCTAAAGTTTAACATTCTGGAAGTTGTTTACAGGTCCAGTCCACCAGTTTTGAGGGTACTGGGTTTGATCGACTGTCCACAGGGTAGCACGGAACTAAATATTCATTTGCCCTCAATTAACAGTGTTTCAAGCTTCGAGGAAGAAGCTTCTGGTTTGGGATTTCTTGATTTTGATGAATAAGTGTCCACGCTCATCCTCTGCATGCTCTGACCTTCTTAGACTCCGGCTCTATTCCCTTTAGGATGCCTTTTCTCTAGACTGAAGCCTCACTTTCTTGCGTGTCTTCATAAAGCCCCCCAGCCCCACCCCAATAGCCCATCGTGGTCTTTACCATTTTTAGAGCTCTCTCGATGTCAATTCCTTGACTCCAGGGCACAGCGGGATTTGCCAGGCAGTCTCCAGCACTGCCCCTCCGCGACACATCCACTCGCTGCCTCCTCAGGTAGCGGAAAGCTTCTGCGATGACCAGGATTGCGTCGTGCGTCAGTGCAGATGTATACTGAAACGGATGTATGGAAAACAAGGTACCGTGACAAATGACGTGCCTCGAAACTTGCCTTGCTCCTTAGAATTTTCATTTCATCTCCGCCTTTTGCTCTATGAAGTCACCCTCTTAATTATTTGAATCAAGAGATCTCTCAGGGCAAGCCCGACTTTGATTCATTCTAGAATGACGCCTCTTACCTCATGTGTGCACACGTTAAGATTATTGTTATTATTATTTTAAATATTTTTATTTATTTCTAGGAGAGAGAGAGACAGCGTGAGCAGGGGAGGGTCAGAGAGAGAGGGAGACACAGACTCCGAAATAGGCTCCAGGCTCTGAGCTGGCAGTCAGCACAGAGCCCGACGCGGGGCTCGAACCCACGAACCGTGAGATCATGACCTAAGTGAAAGTCGGACGCTTAACCGACTAAGCCACCCAGGCGCCCCAACATTTAGTGTTTTTCTATTTCAGTTTTTTTTTAAGACACATTTTTTAAAAAATATTTTTATTTATTTCTAGGAGAGAGAGAGAGAGAGAGAGAGAGAGACAGCGCGAGCAGGGGAGGGTCAGAGAGAGAGGGAGACACAGACTCCGAAACAGGCTCCAGGCTCTGAGCTGGCAGTCAGCACAGAGCCCGACGCGGGGCTCGAACCCACGAACCGCGAGATCATGACCTAAGCGAAAGTCGGACGCTTAACTGACTAAGCCACCCAGGCGCCCCTCACACGTTAAGATTATTAAGATCGAATGGCTCTAGGGAGTCTCTCTCTTGCCCTCAGTACTGTGTTTTGTATTGAGTGAGTGACTACTAAAAGCTCAGGTCCTTAATAGAGAAAAAAAAAAAAACAAAACAAAACGTGTGCAGCTAAAGGATGGCATATGTAGATTGGTTATTGCTGTTTGTAATAGAAAATTCAGGTCTGGTGTTTACTTAGGGGAAAATGGAAATAGCTAAGTTAGACAGCTTGAAATTAATTTGGAAGGAAACATTAATCATTTCTGTCTGGACCATGTTTTTGGCGAACTAGGACCTCTGGCCAGCAATAAATCAGTTTTTGTTTTGTGGGGGGAGCAGAAAACCAAAGCTGGTTTTCGATTGTAGAAAATTACAATTGTTACTGAGTTTTAAATCTGATAATGGCGACAATTCACAGGCAATACTTCACCATGCTACCTCTTTCAGGCAAGATGACTTTGTTTCTGTTTCTTGGATACACTGACGGGCTCTACTAGGAATGAGGCCTGTCACTTAATACCAGGGATTTGATTATCTGCGATTTGACGAGGCAGATGCCTTTTCATTACATGAATCAACAAAGTGTGATTAAAATAAGCTGGCCCCTGTTTTGCAGGGGTGACAAATGCTGGGAGGATATAGAATTCTATCGATTTTTCTAATGAAGCAAAATGTCCTGGGGGGGGTTTTCTCTCTCTATAAGTATGTCCAAATACAGCTGGGCGTGAGTACCTTGTCATCTTTACAACTATCCATTTAGTGTTTGGACTTTTCTCATGTTCCTTTTCTTTCAGGAGCAAATCTTCAAGTGTGACCATAACAGGGGGCATATGTTCTTTCATGGAAAAAAAAAATCTGCGTCTGTCCACCCCAGCACAAATCAAGCCAACGTGGTGGTGATTTCTTTTCCAGCTGACTGCATAAATTGTCAGCAATTGCAAGCCATGCCAAAAGAGCTATTTAATTTTCTACTTTTTCAGCTTCTCCTTACCAATGTGTGAGCGTGTTAAAAAAAAAAAAAAAAGCCCCAAAAGGAAACATTCATAAAATATAGAATAAATGAAGCAGCAGGATTTTAATCTTGAGACAATTTTATTTCCTAATCAAAGATGTTGTACATCATTTTTTTTAAAGTGGGCTTTTTGTCTGATTGATATAGAGTAACTTTCCATGACTAATACGAAGCACAAGGAATCTGAAAGCTGAACCATCTATTTAAATGTTCCATTTCTTAGGGATGGCTGGCCTCGTCCCTAGTAGAGCCCGTCAGTCTCTAGAAGGAATAGAAACGCAGTGTTCTTGCCTGAAAGAGGTAGCATTTGAAGGGTTTCACTTATAAACAGTTCTTGTCAGCAAGTTCGGAGAACTTTACTTTATACACACCATAAGTTATCAAGGACTAAGCCAGACCTCAGATTGTTTTTCTTCTCCTTTGCAGAGCCTCTCTAACTTCTGAGCAAACACACGCTACCCTGCGGACGTCTTTTCCTCCTTTTACCCTCGTCCGTTGTTTTGTGGCTGACACAGTGCCTGACACATATCGCATAAATGAGTTCCTTGCTTCTACCTATTTCCTGCCAAATCTGAGGATGGCAAAGCAGGGGACAGGCAGTCTATACAAAATCTAAATCTGTGTAAGCTCACGTAAAGGTGGTAGGTGGATTTAGTATATTAAAAAAATTGGAATCATCAAGGAAATGCAAATCAAAAGCACATGAGGTAGTGCCTCACGCCTGTTATGATGGCTATTATCAAAAAGACAGGAGATACTGAGTGTTGGCAGAAATGGGGGGAGAAAGGGGAGCCCTCTTGCACTGCTGGGGCGAATGCAAACTGGTGCAGCCACTCTGGGAAACAGTATGGAGACTCCTCAAAAAATTAAAAAGAGAACCACGGTGCAATCCAGCAATTCCTCTTCTGGGTATTAATCCAAAAGAAGCAACATCACTATTGCAAAAAGATATCTGCGCCCCCACATTCAGCGCAGCATTATTTACAGTAGCCAAGACAGGGAAACAGGGAAACAACCTAAGTGTCCATCAACACATGAGTGGCTAAAGATGTGGCACATACAGCCAGTGGAATACTCTTCTTCGGCCGCAGAAAAGGAAGGAAATCCTGCCATTGGTAGCAACATGGATGGACCTTGAGGGCATTATGCTAAGTGAAATTAAGTCAGACAGAGAAAGACAAATACTGGGTGATCTCGCTTAAATGTGTAACCTCACTTAAATGTGTAAACAACGAACCCTGAACTTACAGAAGCAGAGAACAGATTGGTGGTTGCCAGAGGTGGGTGGTGGGTGGTAGGGGATGGGGGACATGGGTCGAAAGGTGCAAACTTTCAGTTACAAGAGAAATAAGTCCTGGGGATGTAATATACACCATGACTATAGGTAACAACAATACTGTATTTATTTATTTATTTAGGAGAGAAAGAGAGAGAGCATGAGAAAGGGAGAGGAGCAGAGGGAGACAGAGAGAGAGGAGAGAGAGAGAGAGAGAGAGAGAGAGAATCTTAAGTAGGCTCTACACTTAACATGGAGCTCAACGTGGGGTGTGATCTTATAACCCTGGGATCATGACCTGAGCCAAAATCAAGAATGGGACGCTCAACTGACTGAGCCACCCAGGTGCCCCTACGGTGTTGTGTTTTTGAAAGTTGCTAAAAGAAGTAGAGTTTAAAAGTTCTCATCACAAGGGGCGCCTGGGTGGCTTAGTCGGTTAAGCGTCCGACTTTTGCTTGGGTCATGATCTCGCGGTTCGTGGGTTCGAGCCCCGCGTCGGGCTCTGTGCTGACTGCCAGCTCAGAGNGCTTGGGTCATGATCTCGCGGTTCGTGGGTTCGAGCCCCGCGTCGGGCTCTGTGCTGACTGCCAGCTCAGAGCCTGGAGCCTGTTTTGGAGTTTGTGTCTCCCTCTCTCTGACCCTCCCCTGCTCACGCTGTCTCTCTCTCTCCTAGAAATAAACAAAAATATAAAAAAAAATAAAAGTTCTCATCACAAGAAAAAAAATGTAACTACGGTGGTGATGGATGGCAACTAAAATTATTGTGGTGATCATTTTGCAATATATACACATATATTGCAATATATACAATATATATACATATATGGAATCATTATGCCAAATACCTAAAACTAATAATAATGCTATATATCAATTATATCTCAATAAAAAATAGACTAATTATCCTGAGAAAAAGACCTGACTGAGAACCCTAACCCTAACATCACAGGGATTGAGACCATATTTGCTGAAACATATGAGGACATGTGATCTAACCATGGGACAGAATATTTTAAAAAGGGGACTGCCCTAGGGAAATCTGGCATGTACACTAAAACCACTACAGCCACAGAATCCCACTCAACTAGTGAGTGGCTTAAATGAATGAATAAATTAGGTTTAAGTCACAACTTTTCTAGAACATACCAAGCGTATAAAGTTAGGGCCCACTTATATTATGTTCTGATGTGATTCATTTAGGGTGAAACTGACGAGGTGATACAGAATGCGTCTGTTCTCTGGTCCCCGGCCCTGTTGTTCTTTTCTTGCCAGGGAGAATGTCAGGATGGGTATCTTCAAACCATGAGAAAAGAAATATTCACCCCCTTTCGTTTTTTAGGGAAAGGCCGTAACTGTACTTTGATTCCTGTTCTTGATCACAGGGACCCAACAGCTATGGTACATACCTACTTTCACTATACAAGGAAGGAAGACTTTAACGTCAGTTTCATACTTATGTGCCAAGGGAATGGTTACTTAAAACATACACTTGAGGGATCCTTTTTGTTGCACGAATAACTTTCCCGTAATTTATCTGTTTTATTTCCTGATTTTTAAATAACAGGATTTCTAGCCATAGGGGAACACGTGTGAAAAATGTGCACTCTAAGCATGACTTTCTGCCTTTAATATTCTGATTTTGATTTCATGAAAAAGAGCAGCTTAGGTAATCTAATTATTTTTAAAGATACTTTTCCAGGCAGGAAAACATTTCTGTTCAATATACATACATATAGGCACCATGCACTCTGTATTACAGCCCGATTCACTCGGGTGTACCGAGATTCATGAAACTTATTAACACAAAGTAATCACATAAATAATGTAAAATCTAATTTTCTGTTGCAACTATCAATCTTCCTTACCTATTCCCACTGCCGCCACTCTTTGCCCAACTCAGGTTCTTGTAATATTGTAAATTGTTATGAGCATGTTACAAATGAAATTCATTAAAAAATTAGTTAACATTCCCAAGCCCCGGGTTTTAAAAGACCTCCTTCTCCTTAGCGTCTTTATTTGCAAGTTTAGTTTTCAAACGCAGCAGCGGCACCTGCTATTTGGTTTTAGCATCCTTAAAACACTTCTGAGCGAAGACCACTTGATCCCAGAAAGCCATAAATATATAAAGGCCATACTGAGATGCTGTGAAAAGCTGGCCTAAGGTTTCTGCATGCCATGGAGCATTACCTTTAGTGGTGCGTTCTTGGCTTCAGGGAATTCCCTTTCATCTAGCCTCACCCAGCGCTGAATAAACTGCTGAACCATAGGGTTTTCGTTGTTGACAATCTGGAATCCGGTAATGTTGGCTCCCCCATGCATGACTCTTTCTAGCAAAATATCAGTAAAACCCTAGAGAGGGATCAAAAGAGAATCATCATTGTCGGAGTTCGTGAGTTCTGACCGCACCTGTTGGTTAGAATGCTAAGGGGGAAATAGAAGGTCCTTCCCCCAGGATCACTCTTTACCAATCAAGAAAACCCTGGACGCAATGTTATATGTCAATTACATCTCAGTTACAAAATCAACAAGGATGATGATGACAAGTACCAAAAAAGTGCTGGATGTAGACTAATTCTTAGGGCGGTGTGTCTCCGAAACTACAGGCATGATGGAGAAAATACGCATTCTTCCATTTTAGTGCCCTGTGTCTTTATTTAGTATAACTGCTGCAAGGACAAACACAGGTGCCAACTCCAAGCAAATGTTTTGTTTCATTTACCTGTATTTTTAGTCTGTCTTCACTGAGTACAAATACAATGCTTCCTGTAACTGCGAAAGTGTTGCAACGTTTGACCCTGACTAGAGGTATAAAATCCTTTTCTTCAGCTTAACATGCCAAAGAAAGCAGATTGCTTTAGGTTCTAATGACGAGTACTTTCAACATCTGTGACTTACAGAAATGCCAGAGAGAAACTGACAGCTTGGTAGTGTATGATGGTACAAACCCAGGGTATGTCTCTCCTGTGTTTATAAACAAGTCTCGCCATCTACTTCGGGTCGCCCACCGTTTTCTTCTCTTGTTCTAGTACCACCTGGTGTCTCTGTCACCTAAGCCTCCTAAAGGAATCTCTTCAGGTTCACACCGAGCCATTTCCGCCTGGGTGCCACCAGCCCCACTGGCCATTGCTCTCTCCTGGAACATTTCTCCCAGGAAATGTGCTATTTCTGCTGGATACCTGTCTCTTGTTAGTTGCAGTGGATGCATTTAGGTCCTTAATGGGCTGAAGCCAGCATTTATATTCATAAAGAAATGGGGAGAATTCTTCCTCCCTTCTTTAGACTATCTTGTTCAACATTTTAATATAACACTTTCAAATACACAAAGAAATTGAGAGAACTGTGTAGTGAATACCCATATAGTCTCAACTCAGAAATTTTACAGTTAGTATTTTTCTACCCATCCATCAATCCATTTCTTTTTGTTCTTCAAAGTTTTGATTATTATTATTTTCAAAAATTGTATTTAAACCCAAGTTAGTTAACAGATAATGTAATCATGGTTTCAGGAATAGAATTTAGTGATTCATCACTTACATATGACACCCAGTGATCCATCAATCCATTTCATTTTTTTGGATGCATTTCAAAGTTATAGATATTAGTATACTTCACATCAAAAGGCTTTGGCAGGCAGATCATTAACCAGAGTTCAATATTTGTTTGCAATTCTTTTTCTTTCTTTTCTTTTCCTTCCTTCCTTTCTTTTTTCTTTCTTCCTTTTTCTTTCTTTTTTCTTTCTTCCTTTTCCTTTCTTTCCTTCTTTCTTTTTTCTTTCTTCCATTTTTCTTTCTTTCTTTTCTTTTTTCCTTTCTTTCCTTTTCTTTCTTTCTTTCTTTCTTTCTTTCTTTCTTTCTTTCTTTCTACTTTAAGGTAAAATTTACATCCAATGGAATATATAAATCTTAAATGTAGCACTTGATGAGTTCTGATAAATGCACACACCTGTTCTCCAAAGTTTTCTTTTTTTGCATTCTGAATTTTTACTGAAGTGTAAAAATCATACAGAAAAGTGTACATATCTTCAAATACATAACCCGACAGATTCTCACAAACTGAACACAAAAATGTAAGCAATATCCACAAGGCCCCCTGTGTGCCTCTCTAGTCCCCACCCCTCACCCCACTTCTTTTAATTCACCTTTCTTTATATTTTAGTGAAACGGTTTTTCCAGTTACTAGTCACAGCCCCCTCCCTCTTCCTTTTGTAAATAGGCCATGAGTCCTGGAGACTGCACAAAGAGCCAAGTAGTTTGCATCACTGGGAATCATTCCACCTTTCTGATAATCAAAAAACTCCACCTTTAAAAAAAAATTAGGGGTCCCTGGGTGGCTCAGTTAAATGTCCGAATTCAGTTCAGGTCATGATCTCACGGTTCGTGGGGTGGAGCCCCGCATTGGACTCTGTGCTGACAGCAGCTCAGAGCCTGGAGCTTGTTTCAGATTCTGTGTCTCCCTCTCTCTCCGGCCCTCCCCTGGTCGCGCTGTCTCTCGTTCTCTCTCTCAGAAATAAATAAAACATTAACAAATTTTAAAAAAAATTAACATTCACTTGGTGGGATGAGCTTTGTCCCAAAGTCCTCCTTCACGAAGGAAGCTAAGACTGTTTTCTCCCATTTGCTGCCTCCGCACGACCATCAGCCAAGAGACTTACTTTGTATGAAGTCTAGTAGAAGCCCCAGCTGGGGCTTAAGCCTGTCACCCAGCTCCCCAGTCCCGCCTCATAGCGTATATGCAAATAAAGAGCCTGGGACAAAATTTTAACAAACGGCTTTAATTCAGTCACTGTGCCAAACCATATGTGTCAGTTAACAAGTTTTACACAAGAACATTGACCAGCTGCCCGCCTGCGTGCTGGAGGCGCTGAGGAGTGGGCCCTCTCTTGCTGTCCTGTGTCTTAAGAGCCTGGACTGGACAAGTGGAGCTCCTTTCCTTGAAAGGAGGGGGTTGAGAATGCTTCTGTCCCCAACCTGGTCTTCAGGGTCAATGGCTACCACATGTGCTAGGAAGCAGTATCTCTTGCGCCCCTCACACGTTGATGAGCGTCATACTCCTGTTTTCCTAATACCCATAGCGTGTGAAAACGGCAACACAGAATTAACCAAAGGGAAGGAGAGAGAAAGGATCGGAGACCTTTCATGTCTGTCTTAAGGCATAACAGCCAGTCCTTCAGTCTGGTTACTCACCATACAACTTCTTTCCAGAACGATGTTCCCTCACTCTCCTTTTCTTGGCAGGGATACTAAAAGGAGTGGTCCAGCTCAAATTCACCTCACCAATCATGCCCACTTCCTCCCAGAAGCCTTCATTCTGTCACACAGGCCCTATGTGTTCCTGCTCGAGCATCTTCCTCTCCAGTAAAAACATAGTTTGAAAACATCTCCATAGGCATACTCTGCAACCCATCTTTCTGCCACACATCAACCATGCCACTGTGGACCTAGAAGTTTCTCAGTCAACCCGTGTTTTATGACAGACAGGCCAGGACATGAGTTCTGGCGCACCTCAGACTGGGACCAGCCTTGCTGTCCTTGTGGGGTGAGCTGCATCCACAGCAACACAAAGCAAGCCAGGGGAAAGTCACCTCAAACTGTTCTGGGGGCCAGACCTACACGACACTAGTCCCTCCCGGCTGCCCCGAAGGCTCATCCCTCCATATGGGCAGAAAGTACTAACACAACCCCGCAGACAAGATGGGGGAACAGATGTATAGGAGAAAAAGAAAGGAGGTAACAGGTATTTAGGGCAATGAGAGATCTTGCTGCTAAAGGGTAAGAATTGGCTGGCTTCTGGTCTCTCTTGGTTTCATCTGTGTACATTTTGCTTGTTTGTAATGTCTTAGATTCTACAGCCTGAATGTCTCCCCGGTGCCCAGCATTTAGATGCAGGAACCCACGTCCTTGACGTTGAGACAATCAAGGCTAGATTCTCCCTAAACCCTCTGAAAAGACATCAACACAGCACAGCTGACCAACAAATCTCAAGGAAGAAGAGGAAAGGGGAGAGGAGGCGGGTGGTACAGAGGGGGCATAGGGAAAGTGGTTCTGCCTAACAGGCACGAGTGAGTTGACTCTATCATCTTATTTCTGAAACTCTTTTTAAAAAAGAATTTTCTGAGGCAGCTGGGTGGCTCAGTCAGTTGAGCATCCAGCTCATGGTTTTGGCTCAGGTCATGATCTCGTGGTTTGTGGGAACGAGCCCTGCGTTGGGCTCTGTGCTCACCACATGGAGCCTGCTTGGGGTTCTCTCTCTCCTCCCTCTCTGCTCCTCCCTTGTTTTCTCTCTCTCTCTCTTCCAAAATACATAAGCTTAAAAAAGGGAATTTTCTTTTTGTATCAAATATTGCTAAATTCCATGGTTCGAGTGGCCACTGATTGTCCTCAAGATTATAACAATTAAAATTGTTAGATTTTTCTTTTTGAAATGGCAACATACCCACCTCAAGCTTGGAAATAAATGCCAAATCCCTCTAAATCCTCTATAAAAAGACTAAAGTAAAAGAAATGACCACCACACAGATAAAGTAGGTAAACAGATAGAATAAAACAGTGAAGATCAATGGGGGTAAGGAGGAAGTTAGGAGAGAGTTGTTGGCTGGAGAGCAGAAATGCCTGGCTCTTAGCTGCTCTTCCATTTTTTAAAAATTTGGTTTTAATGTTTTATTTTTTTCTGAGAGAGAGAGAGAAAGAGAGAGCGAGCGTGAGCAAGGGAGGGTCAGAGAGAGAGGGAGACACAGAATCTGAAACGGGCTACAGGCTCTGAGCTGGCTGTCAGCACAGAGCCCGACGTGGGGCTCGAACCCACGAACCGTGAGATCATGACCTGAGCCGAATTCAGACGCTTAACCGACCGAGCCACCCAGGCGCCCCTGCCCTTCCATTTCTGTTCAGTTGTTTTAACACATGTTCTGTTTTCTTTCATTTATTTCTACTGTAGCTGTGGACAAGCAAAGTCCACGATTCTTTGAAACTTGAGGCCTGACTCTCCCCAAATCCTCAGCAAAGACACTATTTCATCGGATTTTAATAGCCAGATGTGAGGATGAGGTCCTTGCTGATTTTTGCTTAGACTGGACTTAACAGCTTCTAGTGCTGCTTGTATCTTATGCATTCTATTTGGTTAAACTTGTTGTTGCTATTGTTTGGATAATGGCCTTTTCCTCTGGTTAGACCAAAACAGTGTGCAGAGGGAGAGATTAAAGAGATGAGAGAAGGCAGAGAAAGACTGGAGGCAATCGTAGTGCTCACAGATAGGATGAGCTGAAACTCTCCTTTCTTAGTTTCTATAGTTTAGGTATCTGTGCAGTTGACTATTTGCCTCTGTGTGACTAACAATGGCAGTGTTTGTTGGAAATATGGATGTAGTCTCCAGAAGTTAGTCCTCTGAGAGGGAAACTACTCATTTGGACTCGTTAAGTTCTGCTATATTTCCTCAATGCATCACTTTTTTTTTTTTTTAATTTTTAGTGTTTTATTTATTTCTGAGAGAGAAACAGCATGAGCAGGGGAGGGTCAGAGAGAGAGGGAGACATAGAATCTGAAACAGGCTCCAGGCTTTGAGCTGGCTGTCAGCACGGAGCCCGACACGGGGCTCGAACCCACGAACCGTGAGATCATGACCTGAGCCGAAGTCGGACGCTTAACCGACTGAGCCACCCAGGCTCCCCTCCATGCAACACTTCTTGACCACGTCACATCTGCCTGATCCAGTGTGCTCTTGCCCATGTCCGAATGCAACTTTATAAAACTAACTGTGACTTTTGTGTCTAGGCAGTCCATTTGGGGACTGGTAAGCCACCCTTGTCTGATTCTCCAAGGCCATCTTTTATACAGATACTGGTTATACAACTGGCATCCAAACACAGATTGTCCCGATTTGAGAATAGCCAGACAAGTCAGTCTTGCAAAGATTCAAATGACTTTAGTATTATCCTGTCTCCCTTGATTTATACATCCTGTAATTTAGTTTCCTTCTGGCCGTATGGATAATGGAGAGTTGCAAATAAATATATTCAAAGCTTCCTTTTAGAGCACTTATTTTCAAGATATTATGCGCAGATTTTCTTCACATAATACTATTCTTAGGGTACATTTTGTACAGAAAGGAAAACAGAGACAAGATAAGTTGAATGACTTTCATTGAGTTGATGGCAGATTATGGGTGAGAAATGGGAAAGGTGGCGTGCCTGTAGGGAAAATAAAAGCAGTAGAATGAGGATTGGGAGACTGCCAAGGGCAAGTATCTATCTCATGATTTGGATGAAGGCTCGCTCTGTCTTTAGTGTTATTTGAATTCTTCAAGCGGGTGATGCCTCAGTAGGGAAATGCATAGTAATTGTGGTGACTCCAGTTATCGGGTTGCTAATGAGAGACACAAGTCTTTTTCCAGGAGCAGGTCCATTCTCCTGGGAGGGTGTTATGTGTGGAGTTGAAGATTACACCATATAAATTCGCACTGGATTATAGGTTGCTTTGTATTGTTCACTTGCTGTTTTATTCTCTAATCCAATCAACATACTTTGAGACCTTTTAAGTGCTGTCAGTTGGCAACAGAGTGGGCCATATCAGCCTTGCCCTGACCTCATGGCACTTAGTATGAATATACGAATAATTACAAGTTGATATAAGTGCTATTCGTGGGAAAAATAGCCACTAATCTTTTTATTAATAGTTACACGGAGGTATAATTTAAATACCATAAGATCCATCCATTTGACACTGAATTATGTAAAGCAAAAATCAGATCATGCCCACCCGCAACTTAAAATTCTTCAGTGGCTTTCTGTCACTGTTGAAAAAAGCTAAAGCTCTTTAACCAGGCTTACAAAGCCTTACATAATCTGGAACTCATTCTACTCTAGCCAAAATTGCCTTCTGATAGTTCAGAGAAGGTATCAAGCCCTTTTCTGCCTCAGGACCTTGACACATGCCGTTCCCTATGCATGACATAAACTTTCCCTGATTCTTCATATAATTGGATTTTTCTCACCATTTGGATCATTGTTTCAAAGTCACCTTTCCTTTTTAAAAAAATGTTTATTCTGAAAGAGAGAGAGAGAAAGAGCACGCACACAGGAGCAGGGGAGGGGCAGAGAGAGAAGGTGAGACGATCTTTTTTAAAAAAAATTTTAAATGTTTTATTTCTGAGAGAGAGACAGAGACAGCGTGAGCAGGGGAGGGTCAGAGAGAGAAGGAGACACAGGATCCGAAGCAGGCTCCAGACTCTGAGCTAGCTCTCAGCACAGAGCCCAACACGGGGCTCAAACCCACGAACCGTGAGATCATGACCTGAGCCAAAGTCGGACGCTTAACCAACTGAGCCACCCAGGCGCCCCCAAATCTTAAGCAGGCTCCACGCTGTCAGTGCAGAGCCTGATTCGGGGCTTGATCCCATGGACAATGATATCATGACCTGAGCCAAAATCAAGAGTCAGATGCTTAACAGACTGAGCCACCCAGGCGCCCCTGAAGTCACCCTTCTGAAAGACCTAGTCTGACCATGCTATGCAGAATTTTGATTCTCTATACTCTGTCTTCTCTTCATTCCCCCTCCTAGCACCTGTTCTATCTCCATGCTAACTATCATAAGCTGTACAAGTTTTGTTTGTGCATTATGACTGCAAGGTTCTTAAGGACACCACCCTCTGTCTTCCTTGCAGGGGGTGAACAAGGTATTGGGCATACAAGTGATACCAAGGAAGAAGAACTTACTGTAGAGATCTTTAGAGCAGTATTACCCAAAGCCTACCTGGCTTGGTGCTGGTCTGCTGTTTGTTGGCAGTCAGAGATGAAAGCAGGCAGGGAAGAGAAAGCAAGCCTTTGTAAACCTTTATAGCCATTTGACAGGGTAATATTATGGCTGTTAAAGGTAACACTTGTATTCTATCTATCTTGTTTTGTTTATTTCATGTTTTTAGTAATTTACTTGTGTCATACTTTTGTTGATCTGTGAAGATTTGGGGGAAAAAACTGGCCCTTCTTCAGTGCTTTCCATTTGTCTTGCTAGAACATTGGGTAGAAAGTGATCTTTCCTTGTTAATTTCAGGCAGGAAAAGTGGGAGGGGGGTAGAGGAAGAGAGAGAGGGGGGGAGAGAGAGGAGAAAGGGATGGTTGACTACAATGGGACCATTTTTGGACAGGGAGAATGAGAATCTCAAAGTTGGCAACTTTACGTTGACAAGAGCCTGTGGATTTCTAGACGCCCAGTAGGAAGTTGGACCCCAGCCTGGTCCTCAACTCCTCATTCCCTTCGTGCTCTGCTGTATCCTGTCTCCATTTGGAGAAGAAAGTGAATCCTCAGCCACCAGAGAAGTTGTGTACCCAGGGGAGGTGACTGGGTTCCTGGCACTTGGGACCAATAGGGAATCTTCCCTTCAATCCCATCTCCTTTGCCTGTCAAGCCGGGCTCCAGCCAGCGAGCTCTGTGTTTACATGCCCTCTGCTGGGGTGTCATTGTTTACAACATGCGGCTTTGAGCATGTAAATTTTTTTTTTTGGTAGAACATAAAAATGGGAGAACAAAGGAAGGGAAAGAGTAGAGAACAAAACGCGAAAACCTGGAAGGGGAAGGGAGCAGAAGGGAACAATTGTTTTTGGCACGCAAAACCCATGACTTGCTTTCTCTCTAAACAAAATGGGCCCTTCTCTGTTTCAGGTAACTTCCAGGACCCAGTGAGCTGCAGAGTTCACTTCTTCAAGCTTAGGTGACATCTGGTTGCCTCTTTTGGGTTCTGTTTTATGAATGGTGCTTTTGTTTAAGTAAAAATTGGAAAAATTAGATATGAGCTAGTGCCCTTCACCCTCACCATGATTTCCTGGCATATTAATAATATGAATGGGGCAGATGGGAGAGAAAGAGAAAAGAGGGAGCAAGAGCAAGAAGGGAGATGAGAGAGCAGGAGAGAAGCGCGCGCGCACGCGCATGTGTGTGTATGAGAGAAAGAGAGATTGAGAGAGAGAGGGGAGAGGGAATGTAGCAGGAGAGAAGAGAGTGATGGACAGATAGTAATGATGCCTGTTAACTAAGATGCATTTCAGAATGGCCTTCGGACAGGTTTCAAACCCAGATTCACAAGGCTGTTCTTGGTTCTTTTTTTTTTTTAATATTTTTATTTATTTCTAGGAGAGAGAAAGAGACAGCGTGAGCAGGGGAGGGTCAGAGAGAGAGGGAGTCACAGACTGAAACAGGCTCCAGGCTCTGAGCTGGCAGTCAGCATAGAGCCCGACGCGGGGCTCGAACCCATGAACCGCGAGATCATGACCTAAGCGAAAGTCAGACGCTTAACCGACTAAGCCACCCAGGCGCCCCAAGGCTGTTCTTGGTTCTTAAGCCTTTTTCTCTCTGATCACTTTACTGTTATAAGCGTACAGTTTGTATTTCATTCATATGCACTTATATCCTTGCAAATGTTCTTCTGTGACCTTCGCGGGACTAGCCTTTTGTCTCCTTGAGACGCTTGAGTGGGTCAAATGGGAAGAGCAAGGTGCTCTGTCAGGAGGCTGATCAACCCGTATTGGAGGTCTAGCTTGACAATGGATTAGCTCTGAGACTCTGGGCAAGTCACGTATTTTTTCTGAGCCCCTTTTCCTGATGTCTGAAAGGCTGGGGGGGGGTGGTGAATAGGTAAGTCTCTCTTCATGGGAGTTCTGAGGAAATTTAATAAGAAGCCTATAGAAAGTAGCTGGCACAGCAGAGCAAGGTCTAAGTTATGTTAGCGTCCTTCCCTCTGCTGCCTGAGCATAGTGGCCTCCTGGACGGACAGACTGCTCGTGTGGCCCTCTACCACTGGCAGCTGACACAACCTCACTTCCACCTGTAGGCTCAACAACCATCTCCCGCTCTGGGATCAGGCTTGACCCAGGCGGAGAAACTGCTGGGTCTCCTAAGTGGTTCACTGGCTCAGCACTGAATGAGTCCACTATGCCTGTGTTTTTCTCTGGCATCTCAAATGCTTGGTGGTTTTCTGGTCTTATTTTGGGGGCTGGGTGCTCAACATCTATCATTGGGTCATCTCAATCCAGTTTCGATTCGTTTTGTGTCAATTGCGAGTTGGTTTTGATGGATCCTTCAGATCCTCAGCCATGTTTCGAACTTAGGGAAGGGTACTCCTACCTTTCTTGGCTTCTGGCCACCTGAAGTGATTTTAAGTCTGCCTTGTGACTTTATATCCCGAAGGGTAGCAGGGCTCTGCTTCTGTTCTTCCATTTATATCCTCAGCATTGGCCTATCTGCTGTGTCTATACTCTCACTCCTGACCTTCTCCGGTCCCAACCAACCCTCCATGAGGGAAGAGAGGTAGAGCTGAAAGTTACCTTGGAGCGTTTCCCAAATTTTAGTCATTAATATACCACCTTTATGGTTTTTTGCCATATAGGTAGATCATCTGAGCCACAATTTACCTAATATTTTTCTTTATATTGACTAAATTCCTTAACCTAAATATCTACTTTACCCTCATTCTAAGGAATGGTGTTCATAAAATCATAGACTGGAGACAGCAGTTATCTTTCTGCAACACACGTTTAGTATAAATTCCAAAGGAATAAGTTTAAGGAATTTTGCTAAGTACTTTCTTATGTACATAACTTGTGTACAAGTAGCAACTTGGGAAATAGTGATCTGGTCTATGTCTCCATTTTACAGATTGGGAAACCTGTTTCCTAGGTCTAGTGCCTGCTTTCACTATGCCTGGGGTCGTTAGTCAGGGGTGCTGCACACAGTGACTCGGCCATCGTTGACATATATGAAACAATCAAACCACAATACACAACGTGCCCAGGAACTCAGTGTGAAGGACCCTAATCCAGTGGTGCTCGGGTGGCACAGCTGGTGAAGCATCCGAATCTTGATTTCAGCTCCGATCATGACCTCACGGTTTTTAGGATCGAGCCCCATGTCAAGCTCTGCGCTGACAGTGTGCAGCCTGCCTGGGATTCTCTCTCCTCCGTCTCTCTCTACCCCTTCCCCACTCTATCTGTCAAAATAAATAAACATTTTTTTAAAAAAGGATCCTGATCAATACCTTGCCATGAAAGACAGACAGGCTGCCTGACTGCCAGATTGTATACGTGCTGGGCACCTCTAGTAATAAAGTGAAAAAACACTATCACCTTAGAGTCTTGGAAGAGAAAACAACAATGAATTGTGAAACACCCCCTAAAATATGACATCATCAACCGACACAGAATTTGTGAGGGACTTCCTTGTTCTCTCGTCACTGGGATGTCCGCTTCTGGCCTGTGTGTCCACTAGGTCCCATCTCTGCCTGTACGTCTAATGGAATCTTTTGTTTCTTCCAGGGACTTCAACACATTAGAGCTTTCTGCAGCTCGCTTGTCTGCTCTAAAATGTGCACCCTGACCCGTGAAAGGCCTGTGTTGAAGCGTTCATGGACGATCCAAGGCTTCTCATTTTAGAATTGCCACCAGGCAAAGTCCACGTAGAAGCACAAAGAAGCCCTTGCCAGACAGATGGAGCTTTGTGGCAAAGGGCATACTCGGCGCGCTGGTCCGGGCGACTCCCGAAAGCTTAGGTGAGCGCTGTGACTGTTTGTGACTTTGCATCTGTAGAAGAAGGCCACGTTGTCTGCACTGTTGTTATACCAAGACCCGGGTTAGACTTTGTTCCCATGTGTGTGTCCTCAGCTTTCATCCAGCTGGTTCATTTAGAAAGGAAGCATCTTAGTGCCACTTACCCTTTTTTGACCATCTAAGTAACTTCAAATAGTCCTGGTGTGTGTGTGTGTTCATGTGCATACATGTGCATGCATGTATCTGTCTGTCTTTGCTGGAGGTGTTTGGGGTATTTTTATCTGCTTTAAAAAACCTGGAAACATTAAAAAAATTAAAAAAAAAAGGGGGGGCGCCTGGGTGGCTTAGTCGGTTGGGCATCCGACTTTCGCTTAGGTCATGATCTCGCGGTTCGTGGGTTCGAGCCCCGCGTCGGGGTCTGTGCTGGCTGCCAGCTCAGAGCCTGGAGCCTGTTTCAGTCTGTGACTGCCTCTCTCTCTGACCCTCCCCTGCTCACGCTGTCTCTCTCTCTCTCTTCTAGAAATAAATAAAACATTAAAAAAAAATTAAAAAAAAAACCTGGAAACCATGGTGGGGTAATATATCTCATTTTTATCGGAAACTAGCAACATTTCCCATCTCTATTGCCCGTATGTGATTTGATATCAAGTACAGGGACTCAGGAAAACACAACTGAGTTCAGATGCAAAGAAGGTCACTAGAGGAAACTGAGTTGCAGCTCAAAGTGTGGTGAGTTCATGGTTTCATTAGGCAGACTGACATGACGCTAGGCATCACATCCTTTCCGAAGGAAGACTTTACTTGTCCTTGTAGTAGGTTTCCACCCAATGTCTCAGGATTCTGAGTCCTGGGGAGGCGTTCAGCTAACCATTCTTTCCCCCACCCTGTCCTAATGATTCTCTCTTGCAGTTCTCTCACTCCATAGGCTTTCATTTCTGTCAGATCTGGGTCTCAAGTTGAAGCCAACGCTCATCTGAAGGATTGCCAGTAGGAAGAGGCAGGCCTGGTTACAAATCTAGAATGGGGGAGGGCTTTATGGATCATCTGGTCATCTATGTGCATGGCTCGCACCTCCCTACGAGGTGGAGCCTGGCTCCAGGAGTTGAGTTGGCGGACAGCCTCCATTTCAGGATCTGCCTCAGCTCTCGGGAGGGAGGTATGTGCTCCCCAGGCAGCTGCCAGCCAGTGGCTGAACCACGTGGTGGTGCAGTGGCTCACCGGTTCGGGGCAGCATGGGGGTCTTCACAGCGGAGCTCCCGGTTGGGTTGGCTGAGACTTTCTCTGAACCATACCGCCGTCTGAAGCTCTTCTCGTCAACCTTCCTCCCTCTCTCTCTCCTTTGCTGATAGCAGAAGCTCTGCCTTCCCACTGGTGATCTTTTATTTTCCACAGGTTTCACTCGCGGTTAATGTCTTGCACTTCCCATTGTATCTCAGTGTCTGCTTCCAGGGGACCCAACCAATACATCAATGACCTTCCCACTCCTGTCTGAGTTTTACAGTAACGGAAACTGAGGTCCCAAGGAGGTGAAGTGACGTACCCGAGGTCCCATAGCTAGGTAGTAGCAAAGTCGGGATGACAGCCCAAACTTTCTGACCCCTAGTGCGGTGCTCTCTCCCAGACTTCGGCAGTCCACGCACCACAGCCACATGGACAAAAACCAGATTTTGCTATGTGTTTATCCCCCAGGCTCTCGTTTTCATGACACATCTGACACATTAAAAAATTAATTTGTTTGTTGGTAAATCTCTATGTTAGTCCTGTCTGAAGCAATAACATCCATGAAATTTGGATTTTGAGGTGCTAGTTGTATACTTTTCTAACACATATTAAATAACACATGGCCATTATAATAAAAAAGTTTGTGTGTGCACTAGTCAAAGTCATCTCATACGGTGTCAGTGACGGCCGAACCCTGGGTTGCATAAGGCAGGACCGAAAGAAAAGGGAAAGGGAGGGAGGAAGGAAGGAAGGAGAGCAAAATACTTATTGATGAGAAAGAAATGGTAAAATCCCATCAATAACTGCCTCAGGTGCCTTGCTGGGACATCTGTGTTTCCTGCCAAACCCTGGCCTAACTTCTAATGAGTCAGCAAACAGCCTTTACTTATTGGTTGCCTAAAAAACCAAATTGAATGCATTCAAATGTAAATGAAGAATCAAGATCTCTCCTCCTAAAAGAGTCAATTCATTTATCCCCCAAATGGTCTGAAGTGCTCTACTTTGAGCAATTTATTGGAGAAGACGCACACTACATTTCAAAGCAGTAGCTCTAATCTTCTTATAAAGTGTTCGAATGAACACACTTCCTGAGAAAGAGGTTTTAGTAACGTTTCCTTTCTCATTTAGAAAATATTCATTACTACAACAAAATAAGATTTTTTTCTTTGATTTAAGGAATCTAAGAATATAATTATAATAATCTTTCACCTTTGTTGCTATTCTTTTGGTGCAAGAGCTCTGTAATGATCATCATTCCGTTGTGCTAATGAAGCAAAATCGGGGTTAGAACTCATGCTACGTAATAATTTAATAGATTCTGGGTATCGTAGCGATAATTTAACATTTCTCTTTCATTTCATGGAGATGGCAGTATTCCAAACCTCTGCTAAACAGATATTATTGATTCAGAAGCCATTTTGTTAATTCCTAAACCAATAGTCTTTTTGGAGGAAGAACTATAAACTAACCTAATGAAAAGCAAGCTTCTAGAATGTCACAAATTTTAAAGGCATGGGGAAACATGAAGGAAAAGCTTCAGGTTGTGTCTTATTAGAAGTATAAAGGGGGCTGTGCGCTTTAACAGGCTCCCTTGATGTTCTGTTCAGACCTACTTCTGGCCTCTGGTTTGAAAAGATCTGGTGGTGGTCTGCTTCTGGAAAGACAAATCCAGTACTGACGGGTGCATATACTTGGGTTAATTGGGGACAGAGTCCGTTTCCTGTGTCCCCTGTCTTTCCTGGTCTATTTCAAACTTGAGTAAGATGGTTTACATTTCAAATCCAAATTGAATCTAAGAATAATCAGTGAAGAATCATGTCAAATTACTATGTTTTAAATGAGGAGGGACTATCAGCTTCACAGCTGAAACAGAGAGAGCATAATTGAGAACAAGGCTGTTGCGTTCAGGGTTTGGTATTTACTGACTCATTTCTTCAAGCGTGTAGAGAACACGTTAGGTTCTTCACGTATTTCTTTTTTGGATGATTACAGACGACACAAACGAAATAACTTGTTCTTACCAGGTTAGCAAGCATGTAGTGATAACCTCTTGAATGTTTTCCCAGCGTCACAACCTGCGGAAGAAATAAGAAATGCTGCTTACTTAAGGAGGGCATTTTCAGTTCCCCAACCAATGGGAAATGCAATAATCAATCAACCGGCTAGAGCAAATGACTTTTAAGTGAGCAACAGAGTGTTAGGTCTGTTATAGACAGTAAAGATCGCAGTTAGCTGGGCCAGAGTTCTTTTTGTACATTTCCATTTCAGGCAGAGGGCACAGGAAAGCTTGCTAATATTAAAGTAAGAGTGTCAACAACGAGGGACAAAAAGCTCTCTAAACTTCCAGGTCAGTAGCATCACTGTCACTTAAAATAGACGGCAGCAGTGATGAAGCGGACGATCCAACCCCCCCCCCCCCCGCCGTGAACTGGAGTGTGTACTTAGCTGCTGAGATGGAAAACGGGCTGAACTTGGAATACAAATTAGAAAACAGAGTGTACAGTACATTTTTGTGTTGTTATCTGGAATGCTTACGGAACAGAACACTCAAGGAATGGGGTTAATGGGATTTTCAGGTTAATCGAGGCTGCTTTTGCCTATTGAAACTTTTTGAAAATGCTTACCTTCCTTTTCCTGCCTAAGTATGAAAGATCTGGGACCCTTTGTCCAGCTTTTGGTACCAAATGTGATGCCTTAGGGTCGTGGGGGGCGGGGCTTTCCCCCAAGGGGACATTTGGAGGTGCCTAGGGGCACTTTTTGGTGTCACATCTGGAAGGGTGCCAGTATCTAGTGGGTAGAGGCCAGCGATGATGCTAAATGTTGTACGGTGCATGGGGAGGCCTCCCCCAACAAAGAATGAGCTGGTAAACAAGGTGTCAGTAGAGCCGAGGCTGAGAAATCCTGCCCTGGGGTCATTCTTATCATCATTTTCATGAGTAACACTATTAATTCTAAGCCTTACAGTTTACCAAATGCAATTTTGTTGTTCCAAAACATGTAAGTGGACTGAATAATTTCCAACCAAATGTATTGGCTGTCAGTTGGAAGTTTTCGACTAAATATTTGACATTAGCTTATTTCCAGAGAGCTAAGAAGGGCAAATTCTGGTGAACTGACGATTTTATAAAATGTCATTTTATTAAGTACTGAGTGTGTACAAAGCACCGTTCTGAATACAGGGAGTTGGGACGAGGAGGGGATGACACAGAGGTGATAGATACAACCAGGAGTGGAATCAGCTTTTGTTCTAGGCCTGTAGCCAATACCACTTTAGCAGCCCTCTTTAAGAAAAGCAATACACAATTATGAACAATAAAGCCTTGGAAGGAACCCGTGCTGGTAAGGCGAAATTCAGCTTGAGGTTCATGTTAAGTTCCGTCATGGACACAGCTATCGAAGAGTTTAAAAACAACTTAGGGGGCGCCTGGGTGGCTCAGTCGGTTAAGCATCCGACTTTGGCTCAGGTCATGATCTCACGGTTCATGGGTTCGAGCCCCGTGTCGGGCTCTGTGCTGACAACTCAGAGCCTGGAGCCTGTCTTCGGATTCTGTGTCTCTCTCTCTGACCCTCCCCTGCTCATGCTGTCTCCCTGTCTCTCTCAGAAATAAAGAAAACATTAAAAAGAAAAAGAAAAAAAAGAAAAGCAACTTGGGGAGACAACAAAACTGCACATGTCAAACCAGAACTATATCTCAAAGGCCATAATACTAGTCAACGCAACTGCCTTTAATCGAGTGTCTAGTATATGGCAGATACTGTGCTGGGTGTTTTACGTGTATTTAATCCCTAGAACAGTTTAACAGATTAAATGTTGTTTGTTTCATTTTGCAGATGAGAAGCCTCAGAAAGAGAGAGTTGAAGCAATACGCCCAAGGCCACATGGCTCAGAAGCGGTAAAGGTGGAATTAGAACCTGAGTTCTGTCTGTCTCTAGAACCCATTGGGTTGGTGGTACATTACATGGTTCCTTAATATGTGCTACTTGTCAAATATCCATAATTGTTCTTGTTCTTGGAGGAGAGGAAGAAAAGTTATCTAAGTCCTGCTGGGATGGATCAGGAAGGCTTCCTGGAGAAGACAAGGTTTATGCCGGCCCAGAGGAGTGGAACCACATGTATGTATGTTTGCTTGTTTGTTTGTTTTTTAAAAGTTTATTTATTTATTTTGAGGGGGGGGCAGAGAGAGGGAGAATCCCAAGCACAAAACCCTTGCTGTCAGCACAGAGCCCGGTGCAGGGCTCGATCCCATAAGCCGTGAGATCGTGACCTGAACCAAAATCAGGAGTTGGTTGTTTGACCGACTGAGATACCCAGGCACCCAAGTACCGTACTTTAAAAACATTTCTTTTAATGTTTATTTTTGAGAGAGAGAGACAGAGTGCAAGCAGGGGAGGGTCAGAGAGAGAGGGAGACACAGAATCCAAAGCAGGCACCAGGTTCTGAACTGTCAGCACAGAGCCCGACACAGGGCTTGAACTCACGAACCATGAGATTGTGACCTGAGCCAACGTCAGATGCTCAACTGACTGAGCCACCCAGATGCCCCCCAAGAACCACATATTTAAATATAATGTTTATCATGCTGGCATTAGAAGCTCTCCAGTCATTTCAAGGACTGAGAGACAGAGAGAGAGAGAGAGAGCGGGGGGGGGGGGGGGGGACTATGGAAGGGAAGCCCAGCACTATTGACAGCACATGGCTGTTACAAGAACTAGGGAAAGACTTGCTAGAAAGTTTCCCAAGCTTGTTGAGGATAGAGGGGGGGGGGGGGGGGGGGGGGCTGTTTTCGATTAATTTAAAATATGAGCCACATTTCTGACTGATTATTTATGGAGGAAATGAAAGGTTAATGAATGTCTTGAGGAAGTGATTTCTCACGCTGCCACGACACAAAGTGAGCCGTTAGGTATCTGCTGGGATGTATTCTTCAGTGTCCGCTTTTGAGAAACATCCTTACTAGTGACATTTGTTAACTTTTGATGGCAAGTTGGAGCCATACATTTGTTGAAATTTTAATTCACTGACAACCCTCAACATAATAAAATCAGAGGGTTTTGAATTCTGCCAGAAAAATGAGCAAGATTCCTGAGGACATCTAGCAGACAGAGCTCAGAGCGATAAAGCAGCAAGCCCAAAGGACATGGCGTCTTTGTCACCAGAGGAAGGGTTTAGTGTCCTTTTGAGCAGAGGGAAGGTGAGAGGGAGCTGTGGCAACATCGGTGGTGTGAGCAAAGCCCCGAATGAGAACCCCGGAGCCCAAACTTGTGGCACATTCACTGTTGCTTGTGGGCGAATTACTCAACTTACCCCAGCCATCATTTCCTTATCTGTAACCTGGGGCAATGAACCTGACCCTTCCTATCTCAGCAGTGCCATCAAGATCAAACTGAAGAACATCTACGGAAATGGTCGGGATGTACCTCATGGAATTACGTGAGGTTAAATAACCGTGGGAGGGGGTCATTCCCTGACACATTGTGTGTTGGGTTCAGAAAACCTTGAAGCTATTGGAATATGTGCTTCGGTGCCTGCCCAGTGGGTCTGTTCAGAAGAAATTCACTTATTTGAAGATAGCTGTCTCACATCATCACCTTACAAAGCTTAGCTTCCACTGCAAGAGATGGGGAAGTCATGTGAGGATAGGAACCTTTATGTGTCACAGAGCTGCTGCCTAGAAGGCCATCATTATTTCCTCATCCTCACTTTCAGTGCCTTCTTAACTCTTACTTGACATACAGCTCTTAACAATCTTAGTTTTTCAGTTCACAGTGAATGAGAAGCTGCCAATTAGAAGGGGTGTGTATAGAGGGAGGGGGTATTAGAAAGAGGTAAGTGAGCAGCAGAAGAAGTGACAGACAGACTTAGAGGAACAGCAAACAGCATCGTATGGTGTGATCATGGATGTTCGTCGTGATTGCCTGAGTCATCGGGGTACGGTCTGTTGGTGTTGGTAATTTCTGCTGGGAAAAAAAAAAACCCATAATACACTTTGTGGAAGGTTTCCATCAGAAATGGTCAAAGTCCAGTCCTTAAGAGGGTACACTCCACCTTCTCGAATTTTTTTTTTTTTACAAATAGTTTATTGTCAAATTAGTTTCCACATAACACCCAGTGCTCATCCCCAAAGTGCCCTCCTCCATGCCCATCCCCCCTCCCCCCCACATCCATCAGTCCTCAGTTTTTGTCAGCATTCAAGAGTCTCTCACGGTTTGCCTCTCTCCCTTTCCCCCACCATTTTCCCCCTTCTTCTCCCCCTTGTTCCTCCGTTAAGTTCCTCCTAATCCTCCTATACGTGCAAACATATGATATTTGTCCTTCTCTGCCTGACTTATTTCACTCAGCATAACACCCTCAAGGTCAATCCATGTAGATACACATGGCCAGATTTCATTATTTCTCATTGCCATGAAGTATTCCATGGTATAGATAAACCACATCTTCTTGATCCATTCATCTATTGATGGACACTTAGGCTCTTTCCATGTTTTAGCTATTGTGGAGAGTGCTGCTATGAACATTGGGATCCATGTGCTCCTATGCATCAGCACTTCTGTGTCCCTTGGGTAAATTCCTAGCAGTGCTATTGCTGGGTCCTAGGGGAGTTCTATTGTTAGTTTCCTGAGGAACCTCCACTCTGTTTTCCAGA
Source organism: Hyaena hyaena (assembly GCF_003009895.1). Lineage (NCBI taxonomy): Eukaryota > Metazoa > Chordata > Mammalia > Carnivora > Hyaenidae > Hyaena > Hyaena hyaena. Next base: position 2,618,931 of record NW_024080779.1, read on the forward strand.
GGGGCTGCACCAGTTTACATTCCTACCAACAGCGTAGGCCACCCTCTCGAAATCTTACTTCTACAAGGCAGCAGCAATCCTACTGACGTGAGCTAAATGAGGCCTTACTGCGAAAAGTGTCAAGTTTTGCACTTAGTCTTTCCCTTGTTTGAATTTTTGGTGCAGAGCTTGTGGGAGTGAGGGTTGTGTGTGAGAGAATGCACAAAAGGACTAGTTAATGGGACTGATTCTTGTTCAGTTAGTCTTCGATCTTTATTCTTTCCATCTGCTATAGACGAACAAGGCATACATTGTACCCTTAGTAATTTAATGACTCTGCTACCAAGACAATATTCAACTTTGCTTTTACAGTAATTATAATAGCTCTTTCTGAATTAGTTTCAGAACTTCAAGACTTAATGGTCTACTGTGAAATTTAAGGAGGAACTTCTGAGTTCCCAAATCCATGAGCTGTATTCCCCGTGCCATTGGGAGATATGTTGGAGATGATGGATGGCTAGATATGACGGCAGATAGGATCAATGTAATAAGGAGAAACGCATGAAGTATAGATAAAATTCCTCGTCTTAAGGACATTTATTTTTATCCTCACAAATAGAATCTGAAAGAAAAAAAAATGCCACGATCCCATTTCGTCGAAACTTAAACCACAGTTTCATTTGTAGATAAAAACAGCTCTCACACACGAACTCGCTGAGTCGTGCATACAGCATGGCATTCGTTGTTAAGGCAGTCAGTGAATCACAGTCTACCCATTTAGGTGAAATGTTCCCTTATTGACTCCCCCATCCACTTCTCCGGGACGTTGGAGGCTGGGTTTCACTGAATAGTTAAAAATAATTCAGAAAATGATCGGTTGGGTTTCTATGTAGGAGGCCATTTCTTTTCCAATCTAATGCTCAATCGACATATTTTCATAATTTTAGAAATTGGAAATGAAATCGCTCCATAAGACGACTTGAGAGAGGTCCACAGACCCTTTGGGAGCGAAAGCATCTGTTTTTCTCTGATCACATCAAAAAAATTATCTGTGTGTGTGGAAAAGTGTCTATGAATTTTTCCCCCTTAGATCCATCTGGTAGGCAGACCTAAGTATCTCCGTGTTTGGATTTTCTACATCGGTGCCAAAAAAGGATCTATGTATAAAGACTGATCTTGCTTTGAGTACAGAACATGCCTTCCCACTCACCTTAATCTGCTTCTCTTTGATTTAGGTACCCTGAGAACGTTTGGGTGGCTGGGGACAGAAATGAAGGAGGTTTCCAGTTTTAATTCACCAGACTTACCTATTGTACAGGTATTTTTCTCTCTAAGGTGTGGTTTGTACCACACTCCCTGTGTTCAAAGGGAAAACATTTTTTTCAGCACCCCCCCCCCATCCTGCTTCCTCAGTTATAAAGAGATACTGTTGTCCTGTGGCAACGTTATCTAATTTCAGCTGCGTTGGGAGTTAAATAGTGGTATGCTACAAAAAAATCAGCTTTAGAATATGCCACACTTCCCAGAAGAAACCTCCCATCAGATATGATAAAAGGCCTTCATTTTCTTGAATGAAAACCCCGAGCTACTAAATTGCTTTAGTCTTAGTAAACATATATCAGAAGTCAATTCCGTTAGAATTATTTTGTAATAATCTCAATCGGCACACACACGCACTGCTCTAACGGAACGTCAGTGCTTCATGTTGTGGTCATCGGACTTGAATAAATGTGCTGGATTAGTGAGGCAGAGAAGAGCCAATCACCCATCCCAAAGTCAGCCCAGTGGCGGTGGGGGTGGGAGCAGGGCCGGTGGAGAAAGAGAGGCTGAAGCTTTTCATAAAGAAGGAAAATGGGAGTACAACCAAGAAATCTCATCAGTGTTTATGCTGTCTACAGGGGAAGCTTATTCAGAGACAAGGCAATTGAATAAAGCATCAAATAAAATGCTAGGATGTGAGGATTAGAGGGCAAGGATTTCACCAAAGAACACGTCTCTGGGAAGTTTCACTTCCCGGACTGTGATAGTGCATTCACTCTGACTGAATGGAATATGTAGAAGATTTAATGCTGAGCAGCAGGCCAGGCAGAGAACGTACAAATGTGAGGTAATACAGGGCGATGAGTGAGTTGAGGTAATACAGGGCCATGAGTGAGTCGAGGTAATACAGGGCCATGAGTGAGTCGAAGTAATACAGGGCCATGAGTGAGTTGAGGTAATACAGGGCCATGAGTGAGTCAAAGGAGCAACAGGTTATTCCTGCTGTGGATAAGGGGCCATCTCAATGCATGTTGACCTTGGGAGGAATACCTCCTGTGGTAACGCAAACACAGCATTTCTCAAATGTCGTTCCTTCACCGACTTCCTTCCATTTGTGTCCTATCCACACACCACAGCACTATTATTTACTCCATATTTATCTGTAGCACTACTCCTTTTCTTAAATTTAGCCACGTCTAAAGCAATAATATCCGTGAAACTACATACAAGAAAATAAATACAGCCGCATAAAAATAAATTTATGGACACGTCACTGAAAATCCGACGGCGTACCGCAAGGGGCAGAGGGAAATACCGCCTTAAAGCCTTGTCGTGTCTTTAGGGAAGAGAATGTAGATCATGGCTTCCTGTCCTGATAAAATAAGGTTAATTTGCCTTATGGTTCAAACCTTGAGTATCCGTATCTACCAAAGGTTCATTCATGAGTGTTGTAAGACAGCATGACGATGGGCAGTGTTTCGGAGGTAACAAACAATGCCCGGGACTGGGTACAAGTGACAAATCTGGAAACTTACGAAAACATTTCCCAAGGTAATTTACATGTACTGCCTCACACGCAGGACGTCGAGCAGCTTTGATGGGTTAGAGTACTTGGTCATGGGGCCAATAACTAATGCCCACAACACTGGGGTCTTTCCACCAGAACTTCCTGTAAATGATGCACTTCCAAATACGGTGACTTTTCCTGGGGTACCGCATCTAGAAGGCCCTTCACAGTACCCTATTTATATTTGGAAATATTTTAGATGTTTCTTCAGGCACAGGTAGGGTGGTTATAACTAGTATTCAACCTTAGTATTCAACCTAGAATAATACAGCAAAAAGGACTTAGTTTATCTTAAACAGAGCCATCTCTATGACTGTTGTAGTCTCTCTGCATTTGTATTGGGTGCCCTACCGAATTAGTGATAATTTATTTTAATTTCTTTTTTTTACTTCTGAGAGAGAGACAGCATAAGCCAGGGAGGGTCAGAGAGAGAGGGAGACTCAGAATCCGAAACAGGCTCCAGGCTCTGAGCTAGCTGTTAGCACAGAGCCCGATGCGGGGCTTGAACCCACGAACCATGAGATCATGACCTGAGCCGAAGTTGGACATTTAACCGACTGACCACCCAGGTGCCCCTAAACAATACATTTTTAAATAACGGTGTTATTCATGTATTCTTTGATGAAATTTAGTGTCCATTATTTTATGTTCACACTGACAACTTGAGCTTTAAGATTTACAACTCTATTCTAAATATCAAATGGTATCTTTTTTTCTTTTCTCTATAGATTGTGTAAAATAGTTTGAGCCCAAAGCACTATAATCCTGAATTTCTTTTTTTTTAAAATAGTTTATTGTCAAGTTGCTTTTCATATAACACCCAGTACTCATCCCAACAAGTGCCCTCCTCCATGCCTATCCACCCCCTTTCCCCTCTACCCCACCCTCATCAGCCCTCAGTTTGTTCTCAGCATTCAAGAGTCTATCAAGGGTTGCCTCCCTCCCTCTCCCCCACTATTTTTCCCCTTCTTCTCCCCCACGGTCCTCCGTTAAGTTCCTCCTAATCCACCTATACGTGCAAACTTATGGTATCTGTCCTTCTCTGCCTGACTTATTTCGCTCAGCATAACACCCTCAAGGTCCATCCCTGTTGCTACACATGGCCAGATTTCATTCTTTCTCATTGCCATGTAGTATTCCATGGTATAGATAAACCACATCTTCTTGATCCATTTGTCCATTGTTGGACACTTGGGCTCTTTCCATGTTTTGGCTATTGTGGAGAGTGCTGCTATGAACATTGGGGTCCATGTGCCCCCATGCATCAGCACTCCTGTATCCCTTGGGGAAATTCCTAGCAGTGCTATTGCTGGGTCCTAGGGGAGTTCTAGTGTTAATTTTTTGAGGAACCTCCACACTGTTTTCCAGAAGGGCTGCACCAGTTTACATTCCCACCAACAGTGTAGGAGGGTGCTCATTTCTCCACATCCTCGCCAGCATCTAAAGTGTCCTGATTTGTTCATTTTAGCCACTCTGACCGGTGTGCAGTGGTATCTCAGTGTGGCTTTGATTTGATTTGTATTTCCCTGATGATGAGGGACGCTGAGCATGTGTCTGTTTGCCATCTGGATGTCCTCTTTGGAGAAGTGTCTGTTCATGTCTTCTGCCCATTCCCTCACTGGATTATTTGTTTCTCGGGTGTGGAGTTTGATGAGTTCCTTATAGATTTTGGATACTAGCCCTTTAGCCGACATGTCATTTGCAACTATCTTTTCCTGTTCCATCAGTTGCCCATTAGTTTTATTGATTGTTTCCTTTGCCGTATAATCCTGAATTTCTGACTAAGACCTACTTGAAGGACTATACGGATGGTGAGCAGAGGGCCTGAGAGTGCCAATGGATTCTCTCCTTGTATTTTTTTCTTCATTACTTAGATTAAAAAGAAAAATAAAAGGAATGGGAACACGTGGCATAGAGCTGAGCATTCGCTCAAATACGTGTTGTTCCAGCCGCTACCTGGGTGAGGTGCAACAGTGCACGACGGCCTTCACTCACCTGCGAGTCACCCTCTCCCACCTCTAGGTATTCATCAGGATCAACAACTCTAGCATCACATCTAATAGTGTTTATACTTCTCTTTATAGATATGACCTGAATCACCCTTGAAGCTTGGAACAAATTGGTATTTACTAGTGGTGACATAATAGAAAGCACCACTGGATGGTTCTGGATTCAAATCCTGCCATTTACTCATCAGCTCCATCATGTCATGCAGAACTGAACCATGGATGGTTGGGTAGAGTGTTAGAAACCCAGGATCAGCACAGCATGAGGCAGCCTCCATGCTGGGAGGGGAGAGACAGGAATGTTTAGGGTGGGGATGTGGAGAATGAGATGTCGTCCTTACCACTCCCTGATGGCGTCCCTGTGAACGAACCTTCTGTCTGTGCAATGCTCCCAGCATCCAACACCCTAATCTGTGAGGTTTTCTGATTGCTGAAGGAAGCAAGTGAATGGTTGATATTTTCACATAGAAGTAAATTAGCTCTCAGAAACCCAGTATATTCTGGGGCCTTTGGTTTTTTAGGATAGTTGCTTACTCGGCGGTTTCTCCCTCTTCTAGGACCTGAGTCATTGAAGTGTCTCTCAATTTGGAAATGGATGACAAATGAGAGAGGCTTAGGTCACGGTAGGCCAAAGAGATTTCTAATTTGCAAATGTTCCATTTGGTTTTTCACTCTTTTTTTTTTTTTTTAAGTTTCTTTAGTTTGAGAGAGAGCACGCACCAGTGGGGGAGGGACACAGAAAGAGAGGGAAAGAGAGAGAATTCCAGGTTCTGCACTATCAGTGAGGAGCCTGATGTGGGGCTTGAACTCATGAACTGTGAGATCATGACCAGAGCTGAAATCCAGAGTCAGACGCTTAACTGGCCGAGCCACCCAGGAGCCCCGGCCTTTCACTCTTGCTGTCTGCGTTTGGCATGATCTTCCCGGCTCTGATAGCTTATCTGCGTCTGTGATCCCACTGACAAGGCAACAGTTCAAGCACTCTCGGCAGAATCACACACTTTCAGCCCCAAACTGGGGCTCCTGAAAGCTGATTATTAAATGTTCAGGAATTTCATGAGCCACTTATTAAACCATTGGTAGCTTGAAATCAGCCACGGTAGTAGCATTTACACGATAGAAATCAGCCAACACTACAAATCAGGGCGTTTCCCCCTTGAGGGCCAGTTTACTTGCATGTCACCAGACTCAGAAGGAATATGGATCATGGTCCCTAGCAGATGGAAGAGTTGCTTCTCTTAACTACATTTCATTCACCTCTTTTTTTTTTTTAATATTTGTTTAGTTTTGAGAGAGCAAGAGAGAGAGCAAGAGCATAACTGAGGGAGGGGCAGAGAGAGAGAGGGGAACAGAGGATCCAAAGCAGGCTTCCTGCTGACAATAGAGAGAGAGACCTTGACGCAGGGCTCGAACTCACGAACCGTGAGATCATGACTTGATCTGAAGTCGGACGCTTAACTGACTGAACCAACCAGGCGCCCCCATTCACCTCTTCTAGTGAACGTTTGTTGAGTGCTTGCTCTGTGCCAGTCCTGGGGGAGGGGCAGACACTGGGGAGACAGAGGTCACCAAAAGCTGGGCCCTGGCCTGGAGGATCTCAACACCAGAGTAGGAAAGACTGCCAGGTTGACAATTACAACCCAGCGGGAGAAATACGAGCAGAAATACATACATGGTGCAAGTGAGGAGAGAATGATTGAGATAGAAAGTACTTTGTCTCTAACTAAAGACCTAAAAAATTTTTTCCTGTGGTTTTTATAAGTGAGAACCTGACAAACGGGTGACTTAAAGAGAATGCTATTTTGAAAACAGAGAAATGTATTTCAGAGGGCGATTTCTCTTGATTTCAAGAGAGCCTTGCTGTCTTCCAGTGCTTCCCCACTAGACGAAAGATTTGTATTTAGACCAATATAGGCATTTGTTGTGATGACAGCCAGGGCTGGCTCCAGTAAGACCTGGGGAATGAAACGATTGCTCAGAAAGGCTACACTAGAAGGGGGAATAAGTAGTTCTGTGGTGAACAGAATGGGATCTGCCCGATTCGCCAGTTGCAAGCTGTGTAGCCTTAGGCAAGTTACTTAACCTCTGAAACTTGGTTTCTCGTGTAAAACAGAAAACGTAATAGTTATAGGGAGTAGAGTAAGGTGGACAAGAATGCAGGGTAGACTGCCTGGTTTAGAGTTCCTACTTTGCCGTCATTATTTTTTTAATGTTTATTTTTGAGAGAGACAGAGAGTGCAAGTGGGAGAGGGACAGAGAGAAGGGGACAGAGGATCTGAAGCGGCCTCTGCACTGACAGCAGCAAGTCTGATGTGGAGCTCGAACTCACGAACTGAGAGATCATGACCTGAGCTGAAGCTGGATGCTCAACTGACTGAGCCACCCAGGTGCCCCCTCCTTTGCCCTTTAATAGCTGTGTAGCTTTGAGCAATTAACCTAACTCTCTGTTTCAGTGTCCTCATCTGTAAAAATGGGTCTATCATTAGTGCCTACTTCATAGACTGCAGCAAGGAATAAATGAAACAATGCATCTATAGTTCTTGACCTGGTGCCTGTTGCTTGTCCTATATTAATGTATTCCCTTCCTTATTCCTATTGCAATGGCCCCTCCCTCCATCCTTTAGCCAAAATCACATCTATCCTTCAAGGCCCAGTTCATATGCAGCCTCTTCCATGAAGGCTTCCTTGATTTCATGTCCCTCACTCTCAAAATGTACAGAAGTGGCTTCCTGCTGCTATGGGGTAAGGGATAAGGAGAGGCATCAGAACTCGGTGCAGAGGGGGTGCTGGGGCCACAGGTCAGGATCGCACTGGGTTGGAAGTGCAAGGAACGAGCTGGGGTTTGCGTGCGGTGCGGAGTTCAGGCGTTTGAGTCGAGTGTGACAACAGGACCAGGACGGGAAGCTGGGGTCAACCAACAACAAGGTCCCCAGCACTGTCGCCCTCCACTGCGCCCCTCCTCTCCTGCCCCAACACTGATAAGGAACAGGAATCCCAGGCACACCAACGCCGAAGCCCTTGGTTGAGAAGAGGCCTGTGCGCACGCGCGGGGAGCGGCAGGGGGCGGGGCAGGGTTCAGCCCCGAGACAAGGGAGCCCAGGACAACTGACTGGTCCGGTGCCATCGCAGCGTTCCTACTGCAGGCGAGGGTGGGGGTTGGGAGAGGGCCCTGAGGGAGGTGAGAGCAAAATGTGGCAGAGTCCGCCAGACGGCTCCGTCCTCTGCATGGTAGGCGGTTGCCCAGGAGTCTCAGGCCGCCCGCCCCGCTCGACAGTAACAACCGGTCCTGGTCCTTGGCTTTACCCAAGCTTCTGGAGCAGGGAGACGGGAGCTATTCCCGGCTTTCCCCACTCGAATCCGCAGAGGCACTGGGGGCGGGGGGGGGAGGGGGGAGTCAGAGAACACTGGGAACACGATCCACATTCCCCGAGGCCCAGGCTACAGGAATGTCTCAGGACAGGCCTCCTCAAAGTGCGTGCTGTGCGGGTCACCTGGGGAACCTGCGCAGAGGCAGCTTCCTGAGTCTGGTGCAGAAGGTCTGGGGTAGGGCCGGGGAGTCTGCCTTCGACACTCACTGCATCCTGTTGCACTCTGCAGTCTAAGGAACCGCCTTTCGATAATAAGTGCACTTGGAAAAGCTAAAGGCGGGATCCTCAATGATGGGATTCTCAGGAAAGGGGATAAGAAGGGACACAGTGAGTTTATGGGGGCTCCCTTGGGAAGTTTCCACGGGGAGGGAAAGGGGTGGCTGAGCGCACTGGCTCAGACTCCTAGAACACGAGCCAAAGTGGGGGGCGGGGCGGGTCTTTGAAAGACTCTTGTTTTAGACAGGACCATCCCAGAGGCACACCCTTAGACAAAGACCTGAGGGCCAGCAGTGGCGATTCCAGAAAATGCTGGTAGGGGAGTGAGGAGATGAGGCAGCCAAGGGGAAGAAGCCAATCCATATTTTGCTTCCCCCTCTCCCGCCCCCCCGTGTCCTCACTCATGTACCCGGCAGCACGGAGCCCCAGTGTGCAACGCCATCGTGATGCTCAACAAATGCCTCTAAGAGGCAGGGACGGCTTTCTCCTGGAGAGGAAAATGCCTGTTAGACTAGACTTTGAATGACGGGGGGCAGGGGGCTGTTGCTGGCAGACAGAAGGGAAAAGGGGATGCCCTTGGACGAAGGCCCGGTGGTGGGACGTGACAGAAGACAAACATAAGCTAACATTTATTGAGTGTTTACTGTGTACAAGGCTTCGGGGACACTGATTTTTCCCGTGCTCTAGCTCCCTGAATCCTCACCCCACCCCTTGAAGGTAGGTACTATTTACTCATGTCATCTTCCGGGTCGGGAAACCGAAGCCCAGAGAAGTTGGGTAACTCGCCCGAGGCCTCACAGGCAGAAAGTGATGGAGCCTGGAGTCGGAGTCAGATCCGTCTGACTCCAAAGCCCAGGCACCAAGTGGCAGCAGCTCCACTAATAATTACTGATCATAAGAACCATTATTCAACAAAGACTGAGCGCCTCCCGTTATTATGTATTATTACCTAAGTGGGGAGCGGTTATGGCCTGAATCTTTGGAAATTCTCCTTTGTTGCGGGGCATCCTGGGAATTTCCTTTCGGTTTCCCCTAATTATTTCTCAAAGCTTTGGGCCTGGTTCATATGATCATGACTCCAATTTTCGATTCCCTATCAGCATACGACACGGGTTGCCATTGTCTAATCACAAGCTGTGCTTGTGATGAATACTGGATAATCAGAACAAAAGCGCAGGCAAAATAATTAGGGGGAAGCAGAGGGAAGAGACTCACAGCCTTGAATAAGAGACTGTGTGAAGGTTTGTAGGACTCCGTCCCTGAAGCTCTGACAATGTATTTTGATCCTTGTCTGAATGCAAATGAATGACTCCATCAAATCATAGGCAGTTTCTCACCGTGAAGGCTATTCAGCTAGTTAATTAAAAGTCTGAGCGAGCCGGTGCCTCTCTGCACTGGGCCCTGAAGATAACCAGACCTAGGTCCTGACCAGGCAAGTTAATTTAAAATAAGTGACCTCAATTGGGTAATGGCTGCAAGTTCAAATTCGAGAATCGCTGTAATTAGTCCCAGATGGATCTTAATTGTTCTTTCAGGACACAGAGTGGGGAAGGGAGAGAGAAAAATGCAGGAGCCCAAAGTAAAGGTTACTAGCCATACCTTTGAAAAGCAGAGGGGCTTCCTGGGGCAGGGCGCAGGCACTGTGGCATAACATGGGTTTCAGTGCGGCTTTTCCAAGTGCATCCTTCGAGATGCAGTATGTAAAATGGGTCCAGCTCTTGGGGCGCCCGGGTGGCTCAGTTGATTAAGCAAGCGACTTCGGTTCAAGGCATGATCTCACGGTTTGTGGGCTCGAGACCCGCATCAGGTTCTGTGCTGACAGCTCTGATTCTGTGTCTCCTCTCTCTTCTGTCCATCTTCTACTCATGCTCTCTGTCTCTCTCTCAAAATAAGTAAATAAACATAAAAAAAAAAATGGGTCCAGCTCTTTTTGAAATAAGGTTTAAAACTCAGCACTCTGAACCATGTGGTCTCAGGTAAGTGACTTAACCGTTTAAAAAAAATTTTTTTTCAATGTTTTTGAGAGACGCAGAGTGTGAGCAGAGTAGGAGCAGAGAGAGAGAGAGTAAGAAGAATCCAAAGCAGGCTCCAGCACAGAGCCTGATGCAGGGCTCGAACTCACAAACCGTGAGATGATGACCTGAGCCAAAGTTGGATGCTTAACTGACTGAGCCACCTAAGCACCCCAGCGATTTAACCTTCTTATGGCTATTTCTCATCTACATAACAGAGAAAACGCTATTAACCCTCCCTATTTCAGAAGATCGAAGGAGATAGTTGCAAAAAAAGCTTTGAAAAAAAATGCGGAAAAGTTCTGCAGGGCAGTATTTATTCTTTCTTTAATCCAGGAAATTGTTCTAATCGAAGATTTTTGATTTTAGAGTATAAGGCCCTATGTGTGGGCTTTCTTCTGTTTTCCCCGTAGACTCTGCCATAGACCAGGTACCTTGTGAACTCTACCTCTCAAAAGGTGAAAAGGTCACAGGGGGCAGTATCCTCAGCACCTGATCTGTGTGATGTTCTCATTCGTCAGGAGGTGCGCCAACCGAGCCAAAAATGATTTCGGCTTTGTGCACCTTCGGAAGAAGTCAGATTATAAAATCGGATACTCCGTTCGTGTTAAAATAAATCTGGGACTTGAAATTACACGCTGGCACAGCACTGTGGTCCACTAAGTTGATGTAAGTCACGGTGAGAGCAGGATGGCATTATTCCCACTTTTTTTTTTTTTTTAATATATGAATATACCTGGGTTTCCCTACAGTGTTCTGGTACATTCTAATTACCTATATCTTCCCAAACCCTGGAAGCCACATTAGTAAGAATTTGTACAATGGTAAAAATAATGAGGGAAACACTCCTCACCAAGTACAAAACCGCGGAAGACCAAGAATTTGACCGTGTTGGGCTGTACAAATGCCTGCTTTTGAAGCTGCTTTTTTCCTCTCGACTCCCCCTTTTAAAGGAAATTGTATTGTGGAGACCCATTTGAGTCCCTCCTAATGGAATATAAGCATCTAAGACAGATTTACAACCTATGCCTCCTGACAGTAATCACAACTGTTTATCCTTCAAGCCTAACCAAAACTCATTTAAGGAGCTTGCTTTTAAATCAGTCTGTGTTCTGCCTTGTTAGATGAGCCAAGCAAATAATGGAGTTGTGTCTCCCCGAATTGCACTGTTATTGAAGGGCTGTGCCTTTTGCTGAGAAGAGCTCGAGGTCATAATGAACAAATAAACAAACAAAAAACCCTGGCTCCACATTACCCTTCATCACTGGGAAACACTCCTCCGTGGTTAGGGAGCGGCGGCAGAGGACGCGGCTTTGCGAGGATTTTGCAAAGGTTCAAGTTATGGGCTGAGCCCGCGTGTCTACAGATCTCCCCAGCGAGTTTGGGGATCCTCATGGATAAAAGGCACGATTTGTGGCGCTTGCGCGACTGGCGATTACTCTCGGCGTGATAAACATCGGGACACCCCCCCCCCCCCAAAAAAAAAGTCAGAAAGCTATTTATTTGATTCAACAAATATTTATGAAGCTCTTACTAGGTTCCAAACTGTTTTGGATGCTGGTGATACAGCCGAGAACAAAACTCAAAAGACCCTGCCCTCATGAAGCCCAGATTCTAGTTCGGTTGTCTAGTAATTACCGCCTCCTGTGAACCCCTCTGTGGTTTCTGCCTCTTGTCTGTCTCTCAGGTGGCTAATTATTTACCCAACTGACGCATGCGTCCTGCCATCCCAGTTAGACGCCAGGTCCCGGTGCGCAGGGCCTCCGTTTGAACTGGCTAGTGTGTATGTACATCATTCAACACAGTGTTTGTGGAGGAGTGAGAAAGAAGAGGCCTCCAAATACCAGGAAGAAGGATGACAAGTGATATTAACATCAAATGTTCTCTTTATGGTGTAGTCTGTTTTCGCGTGAACAGACCATCTTTACCGACCCGCGAATTCCAGGCAGTGGGGTGGGAGGTGGGATCGGGTGAGGAGGCCGGTGGCCCCTCAGCACCTCCGTCAGTGTCCTCACTGTAAAATAAGACTGCAGCTCAATCCCTAAGTGGAGTCATCTATTTTGGATAAAGTGTCCCTTCATTTCCCGGTGGAAAAGTTCCATTTCTTGAGGATCAAAAGGCCTTGATGAAAGGTAGGGTCGTGCTCTGGCCAATGTAGCCCGTGTTCTTATTGGTATCAAGTTTCTACCATTCTGCTTTCTGACACCTGATCTATCCTTAATTTTCTAATTGGCACCGCTTATTAGCATTCACTCTGACAAGTAAGTGGGGTCTGTCACTCCTGTGAAAATATAAACTTCTGCCCTCCCACCAAACCAGATGAACTATGGGGTCCTTGTGGACTGAGTGTAACAAGTCATCAGAAGTCCTCCCTGATCTCCAAGTCCGGCTGAATTAGGCACGTTCCTTCTGCATTCCATTAGGGTCTGTGTTCCCCTCTGTCCCCGCACTTAGCACACCAGACCACGACCATCTGCCTTCTCGATCGCTCCCCTATTAAGCCACGGGCTCCCTGAGGGCTGGAACCCTGCCTTATTTGTTCACCTTTTTCTTTGAACTTCTTAGACGGGACAACAGTCCTTAGTGTGAATAGGAATGTTGTCTTGCTCTCAAGGAGAGCTTGAGACCATCTCCTTACATTTCAGCAGATCTGCTGGAAAGGCATATGCAGAAGAGCCTTCTGTTTCCTTTTTTCAGGCAGTTAAGAAGATAAAGCCATCAGTTTGTTTCTCCCTCTTCAAATAGGTGTTATTTATGGAGGCTCTATGAGGAGGATACGTGAGTAATGGGTCCTTTTCAGTTTCCAGAAAGAACGGAGTCTGAGCTAGACTCCTTTATGCAAAACGTCTTTGTTAGATATGTTGGGTTCTGTTGAAATGGAGGCCAGTAAAGGGAAATCCATCACCATCCAACAATGTTTTCAGCTAAACTTTGAGCAAAGAAATAGTATGGAACTCGTGAAAACAGTTTGCAGACTGAATAGCTTTCACTATGTTTGGAGAAGCCATACTATTTTCTCTTGGCTCTTAAATCCCCCAGTACCCAGACTATTATTAACATTGGTCTTTTTCTTAAAAAAAAAAAAAATACAGGGGCGTCCAGGTGGCTTAGTCAGTTGAGCGTCAGGCTCTTGATCTTGGCTCCGGTCATGATCTCACAGTTCGTGAGATGGAGTCCTGAGTTGGGCTCTGCACTGACAGTGTGGAGCCTGCTTGGGATTCTCTCTCTCCCTCTCTCTCTCTGCCTCTCCCCTGGACTTGCACGAATGTTCTCTCTCTTTCTCTCAAAATAAACAAGTAAACATTTAAAAAAAATATATACTTTGGTAGCAAGATTGTCATGCACGCGTTGACATGACTTAATAAGTTAAGACAACGAGTTGCAGGTCACTGAGTGGTAAGGACCATAAAAGACAGAAGCTAGGATTTCATGTGTAGCCTTTTGAGGGTTCTAGATCACTGGCTACAGTTTAGCAACCAGGCTGTTTTGGTGGAGGCTGCGGGGGACAGAGTTGCTGGAAAAGTAGACCGGGGGAAGTTTTTCTCAAGCAAAAACTGTCCTACTCAGTTTCAATATTCCACAATTAGTGCTTTATCTTCAACAGGTTGGGTGTGAGGAGCAGCCTGTGACTCGTCTGGAGAGACAAGAACGACAGTCCCCCTCCCTAATGAAAGCAAATGCCCGAGGGCTGCAGCCACCGCCACCTGCTATCGATGTAGCTAATGCAGAGGAGCTAACGGCTCTGCGGGGTGATGCACTTTCCTGTCACTCCTCACAACCCGCCTGAGCGGCTTGGTGGTCCTCGTTGCCATGGACACCAAACAGTGAAGGGGTTCAGGCCAGAGTTTGAAGGATTGCGCTGTGCTTCAGTGGGTGAGACTGGAATTAAGTTAATGCATGTACAAATAAGGTGCGTTTCTTCCCTTTGCGCCTTGGAGAAAACTACAGCAAAGCAGTCTGTCAAGCAACAATTGATTTTATATTGGCCAGGGAAGGGGGGGGGGAGCGATTTATCGAGTACGAGGTTCTTAAGTTAAGTACAGGCAGTAGTTGGAAATAGGTCAAGAGAAGTGAAAAGGACTCTCTGAGCTGTTGAGGAGATAGCAGTGAAGGCACTTAAGAATGGCCATTAAGGAGCTTATGATAGTACCTTCTTTGACTGCCTAGTTCATTGCTTTAATGTCCCCAGAACTTCATCTCCGGGGTTCTTCCCTCTTATTTACCTTTGCGTGTGTGTGTGTGTGTGTGTGTGTGTGTGTGTGTGTGTGTCTTTTAGATAGCTTCGTTTCAAGGTTCTGATTTGCACATCGGTTCACCCAATTCTGTGTCCCCATTCTTCAGACTGGCGGGCACATTTTCTGGCAATGCTGAACTTTGAAAGAGATGGCACCCTGCCTGCCCCTGTCCTCAGTAATGATCCACTTATACCCTGAGCTAGAATTTCTACCGTTGGGACAGTTCAAGACATGACAAGGCTTTAAGTTAAACCATGTACGTTTGAATACAATGCCCATGTTCAGGACAGACCCGCTTGGACCCCCAAACCATAATCAAAGCACTTGCTACTCTGTTGGTAGCACTCACAGATCCAAACCGTTAAGGTGACTCCCCTGCTTCAGTCTCCCTCTCTTGAGACCTGCCTCAGATTACAGAAGAAGCTTAAAGGCGTTTTGAGCTCTCAGGCTCGGTGACCACATGTTCCTTTCCATATTCATTTTCTCCTCCTTAAGAAATGAGGTGCAGTGACTCTAATTATAATGCTTGATATTTGTAGGCTTGCCCTCTCTGAGGATCTTAGGACACCTTAGAGAAATTGTCTGAATCATCTTAATGTCATCCTAGTCAGGCCGGGAGGGGTTTTTCTATTTTATGGCTGACGTTGCTAAGATGATAAAGGGTGAGGTGGCCGTGCAAGGTCACACAGTGATCTTAAGATAGAACTCGGCCAGCTTTGGGGTCTTTGACCTAGCACTGGATTACTTTAGAAGATATTTGTTGATTGATATTCTTTTCCAGGGTAGGGTGCTGCTGGTTCCTGTATATTTGGGAGGCTCTTTGGTAGCTATATTGATTTAAAAGGTGAGAGAGAGGGATGCCTGGATGGCTCAGTCAGTTGAGTATCCAACTCTTCATTTTGGCTCAGGTTATGATCTCACAGTTCAGGAGTTCGAGGCCCACATTGGGCTCTGTGCTGACTGCATGGAGCGTGCTTGGGATTCTCTCTCTCTCTCTCTCTCTCTCTCTACCCCTCCGCTCCTCAAAATTAAATAAATACATTTTTTTAAAAAAATTAAAAGGTTGGAGAGAGAACAGTGGTGCCTGGCTACTTATCTCTTCTACTTAACTCTACCCCTGGTGACATGACAGTAATCGTCCCCAATCTCCCCAAGCCCTGGCCCTGGGCTGTTGAATTGTGCCCCTTACTTGCCAATTTGTTACAACCCCTGGACAGAGACAGATCTGAACTGAGGGAAGGCTGTCCCAACAGACATGGGATTTGACCAGAAGGGCCAGGTGGGTGGTTGGCAACAAACTGACCAAGGGCTCTTTCCCGGACTCTGTGTCATCAAAGCCCTGAGAGCTTGGCATCGATCAATCAATCGTCGTTGCCCTTCAGTGTTAGGGCAGTAATGAACTTGAGTCTGCATATTTTATTTTATTTTATTTTTTATTACTGGACTTAATGTTGCTTGCTGTGTCTCTGTAGGAAATCCCAGAATCTAAATTATTTTATTTAATTTATTTATTTTGAGAGGGAGACAGAGACAGAGACAGGGTATGAGTGGAAGAGGAGCAGAGAGAGGGAGACACAGAATCCGAAGCAGGCTCCAGGTTCTGAGCTGTCAGCACAGAGCCCAGTATGGGGCTCGAACCCACAAACCGTGAGATCATGACCTGAGCTGAAGTCAGACGCTTAACCAACTGAGCCACCGAGGCGCCCCTGTGTTGCTGTTGTAAACTGTGCTTCGTGCAGCCCTTATGGAAGTGTTTATTACAGCATCTGTTAGAACTGGGGACGAGACCCTGTCCTCACGCAGCTGTGCGCTGAACCTTCTCACTGCTATACTTCTGGTGCTCTCAATCTGGGAAGTTTCCTAATTAAGCTAGATGATGATTCTAAAAAAAATCATTAATGTTCACAAGGCAGTGGCTCTAACCCATAGGCTTTTGTCGATTTCCCAGTGCCTGCGGAGGCTTAACTGGGTGTTCACAGCGTAAGCCACACGGAGGAACAGGTACCAGGGTTTTTGTCACCTGCAGGGGGGATCAAATAGCTGTATGTGGTCAATGTCTCTATTTTTTTTAAAGACCTGACACCTCACGGATTCAGTGATGGGATTAACTCAAAACAAAGGAAGATAGCTGTATGAGCTGTATCTTTGCATTTGAATTGGTTCCTGTTTTTATAATTTTTGGAATAAGGTACCAGCCTTAATCCTGAAATACTGGTGTTTCACAGGTGGGAGAGAAGGTCTTCTGCTGTCATAAATCTTTACTGCATTGCTATGTGCGAAGGGCATCTGAGGAGGAGTAGGAGAGGGGGTGCGGATACCATGGGGAAATCATGATAGGCTTGCGATGAACAAACTAAACCTCAGTTAATCAGAACCCAACTACCAGAAATTCTTAATAGGATTTTTTCCCATTTTCCAGATATTATAAGGGCTAATGTGATACTTATATATACGTATGTGACAGCTTTGATCAACCCAAAAACCCTATTGATCGGGGCTGGGGGGTGGGGTGGACAGGCGGCATTTGCTATTCTTTTTTTTTTTTTTTTTAAATATTTTTATTTATTTCTAGGAGAGAGAGACAGAGACAGCGTGAGCAGGAGAGGGTCAGAGAGAGAGGGAGATACAGACTCTGAAATAGGCTCCAGGCTCTGAGCTGGCAGTCAGCACAGAGCCCGACGCGGGGCTCGAACCCACGAACCGCGAGATCATGACCTAAGCGAAAGGCGGACGCTTAACCGACTAAGCCACCCAGGTGCCCCGGCATTTGCTATTCTTACTCTAAGGGTAGAGGTAAATGATAAGCTTCCGGGCTGGGTCCTGGCCGTGGAGCGCACCATGTCTGTTTCCCCCTTCATCTGTGTCTCCGAGGCTAAGCAAAGCTCACTGACATGGAGACGTCGGCAAGGCTCGCAGTCAGCAAAGAAACATTCCGTGATGGTCACTGGCCAGGCACTCTGAGAAAGCAGGGAAGTTGACTCACATGTCTTTAGATACTTATCATACTCTGCCTTCCAGAATCATTGCATTGCTACTTCCTACTTAGCGTGAAGACGTGTCCTCCCTCACCCTCATATCTAGAACTGGGTCTGACAAAATGGGTTGGGACTCAATATTTCACAGCTCTGGGAGTCATAGCCTGTGGGAACTGGAAGGAGCCATCATATGTGACACTGATTTTACAGTTTAGGAAATGGAGGTGCAGAGAGACGAAGTGACTGTTTGGAGTCCTACAGCTTGGGGCGAGAGCCCAGGTCTGCCTCTGGGCTTCTGTACTCTGCTTTATAAAACTCCAGGGTGCCCCCAGTCAGCCCCAGGACTCTCATGAAATTCCCTAAGGAAAATAAATTTGAATCTGGGTTGATTTTTTAAAATAAAACCCCAAACCTCACAGGAAATAATCAAGCAAATAATTGTATACTGCATTTTTTAAAAAATGGGGGTGAGAGAACTGTCGGTTGAGCAGAAGTGTTTCCTTTTTGAAACCAAAGCTTCTATCATCTGAAATAAACAAGAGTCTGGCTGTTTCAAAGTAATGATCTTGAATGAGTTTTTTCTCTTTATTTTCCCGGAGGGGATTTGCTTCTAAATAGTCACAAAGCCAGCCTAGCCAGTCTACTGTGAAGTATGACCAGAGAAATCAGACCATCTTTTCTAATAAGCCAAAGCTAAAATCTCTAAATATAGAATACTGGTGTCTGCTACCAACTCTTAGGATAAATACCGTTGCATTTTAGGGAACAAGTTTTTTTAAGGCTGCCAGTGTATGTTGAAATCACTAACATGTGGAAGGCTTTTACTGCAAGTACAAGTGTCTGGCCCTGCCCACTTACTTGGGGCCCGGAGGCCGGATGTTAGACTGCACTTAAGAGAAACGATATTGGGGGGCGCCTGGGTGGCTCAGTCGGTTAAGCGTCCGACTCCGGCTCAGGTCATGATCTCACGGTTCGTGGGTTCGAGCCCCCGTCGGTCTCTGTGCTGACAGCTAGCTCAGAGCCTGGAACCTGCTTCGGATTCTGTGTCTCCCTCTCTGTCTGACCCTCCCCTGCTCACGCTCACTCTCTCTCTCTCTCTCAGAAATAAGTAAAAAACATAAAAACAGAAAAGAGAGAAACGACGTTGGCAGTGAGCATCTCTAAGAAATTCCACCACAGGTTTGACTTCTGGGACACTGTTCTGCAGTTTTGTGGCACATTTTTGCTTCAAAATATTTATTAGGGTGGTCCAATAAGTGTTATGTACTAGCTTTAAATCACCATGTCAGTAGCATAAGAACTAGACACCACGGCACCCCACGATTGGTGAGGTAATGAAAAAGGTCGCTGAAAAGGATGGGCGAGGCAGCCAATTTCACTTCAGAGAGGAACCTGGGATAGGTGGGGGTGGGGAAGGAAAGGGAACACGTAGGAAGACTGAGTAGGACCTGAAGTCAGGGGGTGTGCTTGGCTGCGGATGACGCGGAGGTCTGCAGGCATGCCCATTAGGAGACAAAGCAGCAAGGAAAGCAAAGAATGGGCTCTCTTTGTTTACATACAGGCCTGACCAGAGAGGCATAGGTCTTAGAAACACTCTGACTTTACGCTTTATGATTAATTGACTCATATGCAACAATAAGCTGTAGGCTTTTCTAATTCCTTTTATTCTACCAGCGCGTACGTCCCTTGTCTTTATTATATTATTTTACATTTGTTGAGATATCCGGCTCTCTAATTTGATTTACAGTGTTAGGGGCTATTACACATTTTCAGAAGGAAAAGAAAGAAGGAGAACTTTTGTTTCTTCTAGTAGTGCTCAGGATAGTACTCTGAACATAAGCCCCTGTTAACCTCGGAACAGTCACCTGGCCCCTGTCTTGGAAGTTTTCCAGGTAAAGCACAATGCTCGTTCCGGGGACTGATCCCTTTACCTTCCTTCGTTTCATGAGTTACCTCGTAATTATGCAGTGATTTCTTAGATAGGTTAGCAATTACTCATCCCCTCCAAGAGGTCCTATTCTTTGTGGCCTTTTTTCTATTACAGGGGTTTGGCCCCAGACCACCCTTAGAAATACAGGTAAATAGGGGCGCCTGGGTGGCTCAGTCGGTTAAGCGTCCGACTTCGGCTCAGGTCATGATCTCACGGTTCGTGGGTTCGAGCCCAGAATCGGGCTCTGTGCTGACAGCTAGCTCAGAGCCTGGAGCCTGTTTCAGATTCTGTGTCTCCCTCTCTCTCTGACCCTCCCCTGCTCATGCTGTCTCTCTCTCTCTCTCTCTCTCAGAAATAAATAAAACATTAAAAAAAAAAAAGAAATACAGGTAAATAGCACCTGTCAAATCCCTTATGTATCTTTGTCTTTAAAGATTCTGAGGGGCGTCCGGATGGCTGTCAGTTAAGCATCCCACTTCAGCTCAGGTCTTGATCTCACGGTTCGTGGGATTGAGCCCCTTGTCAGGCTCTGCGCTGTGCGGAGCCTGCTTGGGATTCTCTGTCTCTCCCTCTCTCTGCCCTTCCCCTGCTTGTGCTCTCTCATCTCCCTCTCAAAAATAAATAAATAATCTTAAAAAGCTTAAAAAAATTCTGAAAGATCCCTCATGTAGTCCACCTCGAGACACAGGCTGGTAAATAAATGGCATCCTGCTTTGGTTGCAGGGCTCTCCAGGGTTGCTGTACTATCTCGTACCTGGTGCCAGCCCGCCATATCATTTGGATGTCATAGAGGACATCGATCTAAGTGTGAAGCGTAGAACCACTACCACGTGGTGGCAAAAGAATGTTTAGCCCTCAGTTTATAACCATGCCTCTGAAAGCAGGGTTCTAGAAGAACTTTGGGCTTCTAAGCATAGAGAATCTTTCTTCGACACTTCAGTGTTGAAAAGGAATTGGCCAAACGTAGTGCTTGAGGGGGTGTTGTGTCAGTGGTCATGGGAAGGAGTAGAAGCTTGAGTAATTTATTTCCCTATCGCTGCCCCTCCAGACCCATAATTTACCTTAACCATTTGGATGGGGTCAAAGGGAATATCTATGGAATAAAGCAAAACATATGAGAGTAGCAGGAAGATTCTCTGGAGTAGCCTGAGAGACAGAAGTAGGATAAAAACCTTCTAAGAGTAGGGCGCCTGGGCAGCTCACTCGGTTAAGCTGATTCTTGGCTTCGACTCAGATCATGATCTCATGGGTTCGTGAGTTTGAGCCCCGCATTGGGCTCTGTACTGACAGCATGGAACCTGCTTGGGATTCTCATTCTCTCTCTCTCTCTCTCTCTCTCTCCCCCTCCCCTGCTCACACTGTGTCTGTCTCTCTCAAAAATAAATAAATAACCTTTAAAAAAATCTTCTAAGGGTGATGGGAACATCACTCTCTATCATGGTTCTACAAGATATTTGATTAGCTTTCCATAGCATTTAAGCTAGACAGGAAGAGATTCCATTACTGTGAAAAAGCACCCTCCTCAACCTGCCTCACCAAACAAATATCATGATGGGTGATTGGAAGAGCTGTGTTTACACAGAATGAGACGAGAGTGTTCAGGAAACCCTACTCTTCAGGAATAAACTGGACATGTTGACAGGAGCACTTATATTTTTAGGCTACGAGAGACACAGGTGAATAGAAGCAGGCTCACCCTTAATGTTTTTTGAACCCATGGCAAGAATACAAATGGAGGGGGGCGCCTGGGTGGCTCAGTCGGTTGGGTGTCTGTCTTTGGCCCAGGTCAGGATCTCACGGTCTGCGGGTTCGAGCCCTGCATTGGGTTCTGTGCTGACAACTCAGAGCCTGGAGCCTGCTTCGGATTCTGTATCTCCTTCTTTCTCTGCCCCTCCCCTGCTCACGCTCTGTCTCTGTCTCCCAATAATAATAATAAAAAAAGAATACAAATGGAGGTCCACGTTCCATACATTTAAACTTTAAAAAGTCCCAAAACAAGGCATGCCTTGGCCTGGCCTGTGTGTCTACCTGTTAATCCAAATAAAGAGGTCAACTGAAGTAAGCTCAAATGACCAGACATGGAATTTGTTCAGCAATAGCAGAGGGGTTACAGTTCCAGGAAACACCATCTGTGGCGTGTTCCCGGCGGGTCTGTTTGGAGTGTGGGGTGGGCCGTGTTTAGGGGCAAAGAGTGTAAAGAACAGGGGAGGTCCGGTCAGGGCCCGAGCACGAAGTTCATTGGCTTGAGGAGATAGAGAGATTCTTGCCAGATGTTCTGGTTTTCCATAACGTCAGGCACTTAATGGGAAACTCGTCTCTCAGTTAATGTTTCATTTTCCTGAAGGTGCATGCGTGGGACTCTCCATTTCACATCCTCTCTTTCCACTTAGACTGACATCCTCTCACACGCCCAGAGCTCTACAGGCCACTCCCTTGAAGGAGATAAGGGTGCTCAAGGGTTCAGGCTCTCTCTCAGGCCAGCCCTCCTCCCTGTGAGAGCCAGACATGCTGCTGGGGCTGGGCAGGGCGGGGTGGGAGCTGAGCGCAGGGCTCAGAACTCCCACCTGATGCTGGGGTGGGCCTGCTCACTTCTCCAAGAAGCTGGGGACAGTAAGTTCTCAGCCCTGAGGGTCACTTTCCTGACACGGAGTTGGCCAAGCCCTTCTACACTGTGTCTTCCAAAACTACATCATTCAAGTGCAGAGGGAGGGAGCACAGGTATCTGGAGAAACGTATCTGCCAAGCCCCTTCATTTAGGCCGATTTGGGGAGGCCCATCGTGAACATTAGCCACTTTTCTCCCATTTCCTATGGCAGAAATTGTCAGTTCTTCCTTCACTGCCCCTGCCCTTGCACCACCCCCTTAACGCCATGTGCCTTTATCTGAGGAGCCCGGTTTGGCTTACGTGTCCCTCTTCCTTTCCACACTGATGCCCAGCCAGCTACTAACCTTTCACAGTGTCTCAAGACCAAAAAGGGGGGGTAAAGTCTCTGCGTTTTCATGTTTGTGGTAGGAGGGCCCCTCTAAAGCACGGAGCTCCGGGCAATGGCTCCTCTCACCTGGGTTTAAGGATGATGTTGGGTGGGAGTGAGGAGCATGCTCCTTGGAGCACCGCTACTCAAATCTAGTGGCCCTGGAAAACTCAACATCCTCTCCCACCAACCACCCCCCCCCCCCGCCCCCGAACACTTCTACAGGCATTCATGCTTTCCCAGGACCAGTTTTATTTTATGCTTGGTTTTCTGGGGGTTAATGAAGGGAAGAGGAGGTGCACCATCCAAACTCTTCCAGTTACATTCAGGTTATTCCCTAGCAAGAGAAGGAGGAAATGGGCCACATCTAGGGCAGTTCTGGGTAATGTAATGGAGACCGTGGTCCTTTACCCGAGAAGAAACGCACACAGATGGGAATGCTAGTTGTGCTTCTATATCACTCTGGTAAAGTACCTCTCACAACGTTTACCTGCACTCGTGGGGCCCACTGCATAGTTAGATTGTTTTGGCGCCATAAGTAAGTGAACTTGTTCATCATAAATGAGCTTTTCAGCAAAGGGCAGGTTGAAGGGGCATATTTTCAATTCTGTGTGTTAATGGAATATGGACTGTCATCAAGTGGAGAAAATATCTGTGGAATGCTTGTCATTTCACAAGCCTGTTGTAAACAAAGCTGCTCCAAGGCCCCAGCAGGACATTTGTCTCCCATAACCTCTGGTGGAATCTATTCGGATTGAAAACTGCAGTTAGACCCAAGGTTGATTAGTGCAGTGATTAATCACATTTGGAGTCAGGCTCCCTGGGTTCACATTCTGGCTCCATCAGTTATTAGCCACATGACCTCTATGTCTCAGTTTCCACATCTGTAAAATGGAGATAATAGTCCCATGTTCCTTACAGGGCTAATGTGGGGATTCACTCAGATGAGATATATAAACACACATATCCACACGCACTGATTAAAATGGTATCATTTTACGGTGTTCCAATACTGTAAGCACTTAATACCTATTTGTTATTTAAAATGCCCGGTTGTCATATGTAGCTCAAGGTTTCAGTGCCTTTAATGATTTTAAGTGATGCCGACAAAGCTAGTTAATTCTCAAAGAGTCCTTGAGCTTGTCAATCACTATGTGTTGCCCAATGTCACACTGGAGAAAAAATAGGTCGTGTAACATGCTAAACTCATACCAGTGAGGCCTGAGGGCTAGCTCAAGTCTTAAACTCTGCTCTCATGTGAGGACTTCAGATCGAACTGATATTTCGGAAGATCCACGAAGACGCCGTTCTTGAGCAACGGTCCCGAAATAGCTCATTGTCATAAGCACAAAAACCTGCCACTCATGAGCAAATACCTATGACTACCGGTTACCGAGCGGCTGCTGGTGCCAGGCCTGTGGCAGGTGCACTCCGCATGTCGTATTTGAGCCTCACAACAAAGGAGGATTCCATGGAAGGAAGGGAGTGGAACAGTCTGTCAAGGTGAGAAAACTGAGCCTCGAAGAAATTAAGTCCACTTTCTTCAAAGTCATGCAAAAGAGAAGGAGTAGAGCCAGGATTTGAAGGCCCGTCTATTTGATTCCCAAGCCGGTGTTTATTCACCTGTATGACAATCAGAATATTCCAGGAAGGGATGCTGTACCAGACTGTCTCAGGGGCTGGTAAGTCAGCTAAATGTTCTACGAGGAACACTGAAAGTAAGGGCTGCGAGAAACCAGAGGGAAAGAACTGGAGAGCGCCCCTGTGTGCTGAGTGGAGCATGAGGCAAGGAGCTGGTATAAGGCTGTGTAACATTTTTAATTCACTTCCCCTGGGCCTAGCCATTGGCAACAGTGCTCTAGGGAGCCCAATCGCTATACACACTTTGGAGTGAGCACTGTGTCCTTTGTGGTACAGCCCCATACTTTAGAAGGGCCCCTGATGCTGTTTATCTTGCTTAAACTGTTACCTTTAGACACCTGACTTACCAACTTGGATGTTTCATTTCTTTAAATGACTGTCTTTGATGTGACAGTGGGGTCAAATGAAAGGACCCCAAAGGTTTGACCCGCTTCAGGATTCTGTCCTCAAGAAGTGGTACCTTCACATCATCCACGATGAGGTGATTTTAGCCTGAAACATTTCCAGGGAATAGCGTATAGTCTGTATTTTTTCCCAGGAGTAGCCAATTGCCACATATTGGTTTGGGCCCCACTGAGTTTGCACATATCATCATTCAAGCAGGGGCTGTGCTGAGCTTTACCTTCAAATTACTGATGGAGAAAATAAGCACATGGTAAAGACCAAAGAACGGGGATGGGGGGGCTGTTTAAATGTCTTTAAAGAAACAACCTTTTAAACATCCAATGGGTGGGCAACTTAGGCAATATCCTTATCTATTCATTAAACTAAATCTATAAGGATATTTCAACAGACAGGATGGACTTGGAATACTTGTCTATTCTCGAAAACAATCTTAAAACTATTCTAGATTTGACTTTTCGCTCCTTTGGAATGGTCTCATCTTCCTATAGCCTCCACTGGTGAGATTTTACTTCCTTCCAGTTTCCTCTCTCCTTGCGACAAGCCCTTTCGGATGCCGACTCTCTCTCTGGCCCTAGTGAAGCTCATTTGTTCTGGTACAGTCCTCAAGCAGGCGGAACGGTTGGTCGGTGCCCTCTTTATGATGACTCTTTCTACTTGGGGACGGTGATTAAACTGCCTCTTGGTTCTCTTTCACCAGGCTAAACAACCCCAACTCCATTTAGCCTTTCCTCGTAGGACCTATTTCCTAATGCCTTAATCATTTTTTGCCGCCGTTTTCTGGACCTTCTCCATTTGCTTTGCAAGTGTTTTAAGACGTAACTTGAGGAGCAAGCCTAATCTAAGGTTTGGCTTCGGCTAAATATTTAATAAATGCCTTAGAAATTGAGGGAGGTGGTTCAGTATAGGGGCAAGAGCACTGGACTAGGGGTCAGAAGACCTGAGTTTGTCCTTGCTTGGTTGCTTATTAGGATTTAGCGGAGCACCACATTTGGAATAATCATCGTAATGTCTCTAAGCATCAATTTATCATCTGTAAATTTGGGATAAACACATCTGCCCTGCCGGCCTTCCGTAGCGAGACTCAAAGGAGATAATCTATGTGAAAACACATCATTTAGTATCAAAGCACTATACAAACCCTACGTGTCAGACACTTTTCTAAATGCTTTGCATATATTCAGTCATTAAGTTACACTTATCGTTCCCATTTTACAAGCAGGAAATGGAGGCACAGAGAGTTGAGAAACTTGCCCCAGGTCACACAGCTAGTCCACAATAGAAGCCACGCAGACTGGCTCCAGAGTCCATGTCCTGAAACTCTCCGCTCTGCTGCCTCTCCTAATAAACATTCAACATCCAATAGAGCCATATCATTTTATGGGCCCTGCCTGTCAAAAGCAGCCCACAGGTGTGTGCTACTGGGAAGGAGGATCTACAGTTTCTAAATATTCTCCCTGAACCCTGACAATCTTTCATGGTTTCATCTGTTTCTAGCTCTTTTTCCATGTTAACTCTTAGAGCTATACATTTGGAATACTTTCCTTGTAGTTCAACCATTAAGGAGCAATATTAAAGACAGATTAGTACCTAATTGAGTCTTTTTTCCTGCTGTAGTCTGAAAGTTTGAAAGAGTTCAAAACAAGAGCTTTGGAAAGAAATGGTAGAAGAATTTTTTATTCACCCTATAAGTGTTTGAACATTCACAGAGAAAATTAGAACCTCTATCATGAAACGGGCAAGTTATGCTATATGACACTATGCTGAAGATCTGTTTGTATTTAAAAAGTTGTACCATATTGACGACTTTCCACTCACACCCATGGGATGTAGAGTACAATATGAACTTGACGCCAAAACCAAATCTGTAAGGACTAGCGTTAGAGTGGTGTAAGGGGCTCCTCCTCTACAGTGACATGAAGTATCATCTTATGGGAGACAACAGAAATTTCCTTTTATGAGGGGCGCCTGGGTCACTCAGTCAGTTAAGTGTTCAACTCTTGATTTCCGCTCAGGTCACGATCTTACGGTCATGAGATTGAGCCTTGTGTCGGGCTCTACACTGACAGCGTGGAGCCTGTTTGGGATTCTCTCCCTCTTTCTGCCCCCCTCCCTCGGCTTCTGCACTCTCTCTCCCTCTCAAAATAAATAAATAATCATGAAAAAAAGTTTCCTTTTATGAGAATAACCCCAATCAAAGTTGAAAACACCTCTGGGGGATAGGGGCATCTTTTATAAGAACTTAATACTAATTGAATTAGATATAAATGCTATCATTCTAAAGAGGATCTGTAGAGTGAATTTTGAGAAGTTTGTCAAAAGAATGGTTAAAAACCAATGACAAAAGCGACATCTCTCTATTTTAGCCTTCAATTCAGTTTCTACAACGTTTCCTCTAAAGAAATACCATGTTGAATTTGTTGCTTAATTTAGTTTGTTTAATGAGAAATCTATTTTTGTATAAAACAATAAGTTATGGCAAATTCGTGATATGATCAGGAATAGGCCTAAGCCGAAAGCCACCACCTTAGACCTTTGCAAAAACGTGTGCTTTAATAATCATACCATGTGGCTGCAGGCACTTTTTTTTACCTCTTCATGTAAGCATAGCGAAATCACGACAGAAGCGACTGAAATTCGCTTGTCCAGTATCCATTCATTCATCAGTCCACCCATCCATCCACCCATCGCTCCACCACTGTGTGCCGGATACTCTACTGGGCACTGGAGAGACAACTGTGAAGAAGACAGACACGGCCTCTCCGTCACAGTACTTATGGCCTGATAGAAATCCCTTAAATGGCAGGAAAGCCACCATGAGTTGAAAGAGGGGACAAAAATAAGTGAAAGGAATGCTTGAGCCTTACCTGGATGTTGCTAAGACTTTTCTTTGAACAGTGTTCCCTGAAAAATTGTACAGGAAGTATTTTGAGGGATACTGTGAATGTCCGTAGAGAGGAAAGGAAGATAGAAAGTGATGCATGATAAGAGAGAATGGGGCTCTTCAATAATGTTGGTGTGGTGTCCGGTACTAACGACTCTTTTTTTTTTCTATAGCAGCGTATGTCTTTTGAAGCAATTATACCAACCAAGGGAGGTGGCGCAAATTTTCTTTTTCCCATTACGGAGATGAGAAAACTGAGGCATAGGTATTTTAATTGCCCAAGATCCCCCTAGCTCCATAAAATTCGGAGCTCCACCCGCAGCGTTTTCTGCAGCATGACGCCAAAGAATCCCAGACTGCAGGGGAAGAGCCTATAAAACCCAGAAGACCTCACAGAATGCAAGATATTCACGAAGCCAAAGTTCCTAATACAACAGAAGGAAGATGAAGTGCGACAAGGGGGATGTTCCTGTGCTTTAGGCTATTAAGTAGGTCACCCACTAAGAGGCTATTTTGGTATAAATTTGATAGGGCATGTAGTGCACACACCAACATCACTGACCTGATTCTTCGCTTTCAAGATCTAAGAAAATCAAAGGCTTTTTTTTTTTTTTTTTTTTGAAGGGAGGGGGGGATCATTTGGGCAGCTCAAGAGAATGTTAGTTGGGAAATCTGATTTAGCCGGGCTATGCTCTAGATCTCCTGTGAGCCGTGATTCACTCGAGGTGATGCCATTCTTAGGAAGGGGACGGCTTTGTGGCTTTGTAGCTCTATGATGCAGGGTCAGCGATTTCTCTCTTCCTTCCTCTCTTTCTTTTTCCCCAGCTCCCTCTATTTCTCCCTCCTTCTTTTCCCTCCTCTTCCCTATTTCTTTTTCTTTTTTTTTTTTTTTTGCCTTCTTTTCTTATGGGCGCATATCTGACAAATTGTTAATATTTAATTTGCTATAAAACAGCTCTCCTAGGCAATGGCTGCTCACTCTAATTTCAATCTCTGAAGCAGCCGTGGCCCCCAGGTACACTGGGATCGAATTAGAATGGAAATGTTTCCCCTACAGTTTTGTTTATGGCAACATAGGCACTTTGTTATTAACTGGAAAATTGAGACTTCCAAGGAAAAGAATACACTTACATCACATTTCAGTTGGACTCTTCACTCCAAACAGAGCATCCATCTGGCTTAGGGTGAAATGTTTCTTCTAATATTTTTTAGTCTTAAATTTAAATATCCGAGCTCCGTAATGTATGCATTTTGGCCCACTGAATGGTATTTTCCCCCAGCTTAATTCTTTTCTGATTTGTTCACATTTTAAAAACCATAAACACTCCCCCCCCACCCCCGCCCCCTCACATGCGTCTTACTCTCTCAGTGGTCTATACACTCTCTCTGTCTCTGGAACCAGAGGTTATATTCTACAAAAATACCCACACATTTGAACCTAGGGAATGCTGTCTTGACAGTCTGTGACTAGGCCCCTGAAACAAAACCTTCCCCTCTGCCCTGCCTAATCTCTGTCTGTCCCCTGCTGGGCAGAAGGTATGGAAAAGGCAGGGGATTACTTTGAATCAGTCAGCTCTCTATGAGACAGAGGTGTGCAAGGGTGTGTTTATCTGATAGGTAGCATTAAATTGCAGAGACTTCCAGATTAATCATGGTATGCAATTTTCAAGAGCTTAGATTTGCTTTTCTTTTTTTTTTTTCCCCCCTGCAGCCACTGGGGAGGAAAAAAAAGAGATTAGAGAGACTATCAAAAACTGTTGGCAAATCTAGTCCGTTGGCTACTTAATTTATTAGCAGAGACGGGAACTGCCTGAGGTTGATGATTTAACACATCGGCTGGGGGTAGAATAAATCTCAAATGTACCTGTTCCAAAATTGTGTTAATCCTTTCGACTTCGCAGTCAATCAAGTATCGCTTTTCCTGCCTCCTGTCCATTTCTTCAATGATGCGCCTGAATTCTTGGACGTCTTTTATGTTTCCCACAGACCGTGCTGTCACTTGCCAGTTGTTTTGCACTGCGGCTTCCATGATGGCTTGGAGAATGGAGAAGCCTGAAAGAAGGAAGAACAGCTATGATGACGTTTCTCTTTCTTCAAAATCTTCCTGTAGGTATTAAAGGTTCTCCTGAGTTTCTATTATAGTCCGTTGGGTCCCTTTGAATCTTACCCACTGTGGAAAGCAGGCTTACTCATAGCCCCAGCCTTACCCATCCAGACAGCCGGCATGGCTATCTTGCTTTAAAAGAAGACTCTAAGGGCACCTGGGTGGCTCAGTCGGTTAAGTGTCCGACGTCGGCTCAGGTCATGATCTCTCAGCTTGTGAGTTCGAGCCCCGTATCAGGCTCTGTGCTGAGAGCTCGAGCCTGGAGCCTGCTTTGGATTCTGTGTCTCCCTCTCTCTCTGCCCCTCCCGTGCTTGCACTCTCTCTCTCTCTCTCTCTCAAGAATAAATAAACATTAAAAAAATTAAAAAGAAAACAAAAAAAGAAGATCCTACAACTTGTGGGCCCCAGGCTGGGCGTTTATCAAGCCCAGACTTAAGCAATCACAGCTGAATTATTTAGTACCTAACTTTTTATTGACGTGCATTATCAAACTATGGATGGCCTGAATGCCAAAGCTTTCTCCTTGTTTCTGGCCTCAGTGTTTCCTGTTGCAGCTCATGTCTTTCATCTTCCACTAAACATTCTTTGGAATGAGAAATAGCTTCAGTAGAGGGGCGCCTAAGCGGCTCAGTCGGTTAAGCGTCCAACTCTGGATTTTGGCTCAGGTCATGATCTCAAGGTTCGTGTTAATGAGCCCCGCATTGGGTTTTGCCCTGATAGCGCAGGGCCTGCTTGGGATTCTGTCTCTGTCCCTCCTCTGCTCATGTTCTCTCTCTCTCTCAAATAAACAAATACATTTACAAAAAAAGAAATAGCTTCAGAAGAGATAGAACCTTATTATAACATGGCTGATTCTTACATGGATATGACTATCCAACAAGATAAATTATGTCTCTCATGTAAAACAGCCCTCAGAAAACCTGACAAAGACAGTGTATAACAAAGATATCATACTGGTCCTTTGACCACAGTTTTATGAAAAAGTTCAATCACATCAAGTCTTCCTGAGTTCTTCCCCTTTCTTAATTAAATTTACCAGGGATTCTTGGTTCCTTTTTAGTTAATTTACATCAGACAGCTATTAACTACTAACACCCTGGATCTATACTGAATGGGAAAGACAGAGAAGATGTGATGCTGAGTTCTGGGTAACCCCTTAGGAGGTGGCGTTTGAGAAGTTGGGAAGAGCAGTATATCTTAAAGTAGGAGCCACAGAATAGCACAGGGTCTTCCACGTACTGGTCTTGTAGAGAACTTACGTCTCTAACATGATATCATGCCTTTATTTTTGCTTTGGGTAGGAATCTATAATCTGAGTATATCATTTCATCAAGTACAGACACCATTTTACTCAGATATGGTCAAAAGCAGCTCCCTTATTCCCATAAATTTAAATTGTTTTCCATTTATATTTAGGTAATAACTAACGGAAATGGGTAATGGGAATGATCTGCAAAGCCAGAACGATCTGTGGCATGACAGTTTGGCCACTGGAGCAGTAGAGAATGGAAGATGGTGGTGCCCTTTGAACACATTCCAGGCCTCGTCCTATAGCGAAAGCAAGCTACGGTTGGGAATCTTCGTCACCACACCAGAGAAAATGGTATTGACATTTGGAGAGCATGCATCAGGGAGATGGCAGCAGTGACTCAGCCAGTCATTATGACTC
Organism: Hyaena hyaena; assembly: GCF_003009895.1. NCBI lineage: Eukaryota > Metazoa > Chordata > Mammalia > Carnivora > Hyaenidae > Hyaena > Hyaena hyaena. The sequence goes on from NW_024080779.1 coordinate 2,650,151, forward strand.
CTTTGTGTGCTGGGTGTATGCAGGAAGAAGATCACAAATGAGACCCAAGCACTTGGTAATTTCCAAATGAGCAATTTCAGCACAGGAGCTCAAAATTACAGATCAGAGTAAATTGCCATTGCTTTAAATGTTAATTCTTACTCTTTTTAAGCCAACCACGCATATTTATTTCTCAGATTTACATTTTCGTGTGGGTTTTCTGTGTGTTCTCCGCTTCAGTGGGAGTTGAGGGCACATGGTGGTCAAAGGCTTGGGATTAAGAAATAAACAGGAAGAAAGAGATTAAAGTATTTGAAAACCTTTCTTAAGCAGTGTACAATCAGGTCTCATTATCTCAAATCCTACTAATCAAGAGTTTATGAAATTCGGCAAGGACTAGGTTGAATTTTACCTCTGTACGATTTATGTAGAAAGTGTTGGCTGAAAAAATAATGGAAAGGAAACTCCATCAGGGAATCTCTGATATGTTTAAACTTTTTAGAAGACCCTTTAGCAAAAGACAAGGAATTTCTGTGTGTGGAGTCAAAATCTACATTCTTAAAATTTCTATTGGCTGGTCCTATTCCACCATTTGGGGTGACACAGGTTCAGTACCTTTTCCATGTGACAGTCCACATTTATTAAAGACAGTTAACCCATCTCCCCTTACTTTTCTTTTCTTCAGACTGAAGATGTCCCAATCCTACAGCAGTTACTTTTATGAGATGATGATAGTCCCCTTCCTGTTCTGTCTCTCTCTCTTATGGATATTTGTATTGATCCTGTGAAATCAGATGTGATCTGACCAGTGTGGATGACGATGGGATTACTGCCCGCTCTGATATGGGCTGCCATTTTAGCAGCCTAGGACTGCTAATACTTGTAAATAGCCAAGTATTTGACAATTGTATTGTTCATTGATATCAAGCTGGGGTTCAACTAAAGCATGCCACTTCCCGCCATAATGACTTTGCTATGTAACGACTCAACGTCCAGGTGTCAACATTCATTCCATTCCAACCTGTCTTGATCTCCCTTTAATCCCTCATTGTTACCTGCTCAAGGCAAACTGACCTGTTTGTCTCATTTGCCTCTACGTACAGACCTTCCCCCATGAAGCTTCCCTTACTGATTTCTCATTCATTTCTCCAGAGAGGAGGACCCCGGAATGCGAGGGAAATCAGTTACAAGCAATAAAGAAGCCGACTAGAAGAGCTGTATGACAGATGTTTAAAAATTCCAAATAAAACTGGATAAATAAATTACAGTACAGATACCCGGAATGCTACGCTGCTGTCCAATCTCTACATAATAAGGGATTTCAGCACTGTATGTTTATATAGAAAAAAAGCCGAAAATAGCACTTAGAGTGGAATTCTTTTTTACTGTTATTAAAAACCCCATATATGTGTATATGTAAGAAAGAAATGCAAGACAATTGGCAATAGTTATCTCTGAGGTATAGGATTACGGAAAACCTCTACTTGAACAGCCAGTCATTTATGCAACGTTCAACTACTTTACAAGGAGCAGGTATTATTTTCAGTAAGTACAAAACAATAAAGATGAAAAAAATATGACTCACGCTGGCCTCTCAGAGCGGACGCTCCTGGAAGACACGGGTGACAGACGAGCACAGCTCTGCACCCTGCTGACCGCCACAAATAAGAGGCCCCTTAATAAACACCGATTTTATAGCTCTTTTTATACATTCGGCTTTGAATCATGTGGGTGTCTCACCTATTCAAAAATTAAATAGAGAAAGCCACTGATTTTTTAATGAGCTGGAGTCTGGGGCCTTGTGGGCTCTGAGCCTCGCTCCTGTTTTCTGAGCGAGTCAGAAGGCGGCTTCACACTGCGGTCCTTTCCACCGTCTCGGCGCTGCCCCGTGTGGGCTCGAACATGCGGCTGTGTACTGACTGCCCTGGGGGGCGATGCCCACCTCAGCTCAGTACAGGTCCGCGAGCAACCTCCCCCACGAAGCTTTCATTTGTTCCTGTACCTAATTTATTAGAGTTTGACTGTTCCCTGCTGCAGCTGCCCAGAGAGAGTAAATAGGAGTTTGAGGGCAGGAAAAAAAAAAAAAAAAAAAAGAAAAGAAAAGAAAAGAAAAGAAAAAGGAAAAAAAGAAAAGTCTGTCTCTGGAGGCAGAGCCAAAGCAAGCGTTGGTGCTTGTAGGAGGTGAGGTGCTTAACAAAGCCTTGGCTTCATAAAAATAAGCCTGCTGTTTTAGCTGCTTCAGAGGCATCCTCCGCTCCGCGAGCTCTAGCAAGCCCAACGCTGCAGTACGGAAAGCGACAACGTGTGTGCAGCAAATTCTCTCGATTCCAGACCACTGTTGCCATCCACCTTCTTTCTCTTCCTCGTCTGTAAAGACTGGGTGCGACCACATAGGTGCCCGGGCCGCTGCCGGATTGTCATCTGCGTGCAACCAGGAGAATGTAAGAGCGTGACAGCAGAGGGGAGGGCAAGGGAATGGCGCCTGGGACCCGGGCCACCGCCTCGGCCAGTCCAGTCCTGCTTGTTGGGCTATTCTTGCTAAACAAGGAAGCCACTGTGGTAAAGGCTAGTGGGGCTGCTGTGCTGTACCACCCAGACCCCCCTTCAGCACCAAAGGGCTTGTCCCTTCAGCTGCTGGGAAGGTCGTTGGCCGAGGAGAGCGGCCTGGCTTCAGGCCCTGCTCCCTCCACAGAGCAGCTCACATCCAATGACAGCTCGTTACAGGGTATAAAGGCACAACCCCCTTAACCCCAACGGGATAACTCTAAAAGGCCCTGCCGACTTCAGAGCTCCCTGAAGGGTAAGCTAAAGCCTTGTTAGGACGGCACCACCACCCATCTTCTGCTCTCCATCTCAGAACCTGCTCCCAGGAATTCAGTCTGTGGCCATTGGGTTGACCTCATGACAGAAGTGGCAGCAGATACGCGAGTCGCTCAAATCTACAACTGTCAAAATCATGTTCACAGGGGGAAAGAAGGTCGGGATTTTGTTCACTATACAAACAAAATAAAACACTGCTTGCTCCATGCCGAACAAATTTAGTACTCGATCTAAAAACAGAAAGATGACAAACTTGCCTGTCCTATGGCCCATTCTCTCAGCATTCTGTCCTTTTCCAGGCACCAGCGTAAGCATGGCTCGTGGCTTCATGTGTTACCCCTCCAGCTAGCAGAGCTGCATTTTAGCAGTGGCCTTCACACAAGCGAATTTGGAAGGAAAGGAAAAGGAATGTTGAGCATCATCTTGGGGGCCGCCCATCCCATGAGGTCATTCACATGATGACTCTGAAAGGTGGTGATGTGCTCTGTGGTCTTCGGGCTGTGACATTTAACACACAAATAGCTGGCAGCTGGTGGGTATCTCAGAGGTCAGTGGAGCATGGTGTCGGGGTCCATCCCGACATGTCGGGGCCCATGTTACTCTACTGATTTCAGCCGAAGAAAGCATTACTCTGTTTCTCTGCATCTTTGCTTACCTCTGTGGCTCTCCACTCGGGCTGCACGTTACAATCACCTCGGGAGCTTTACCAAATGGATGTCCAAGCTTCACCCCGGACCAATGAAATCACAAGCGATTCCTGGGCTTCGCTTTATTTTATTTTAAATTCCTTGGGTGATTCTCACATACAACCAGGGTTGAAAGCCATTGACCTCTTTTAATAGTGACCCAATATAATTAGGTACGTGGAAGTGGGTTTCCTTTCTTAGGTGTCCTTCACTGGCAGAAAGGTTCCAGATGAGAAAAGCATGATCTGAGAAGGGATATATACCATCCAGAAATACGCAACCAAAGGTACAGAGTCAAGAGGGGAAGGCCCCGGTCGGGGTTATGAACCACATCTTCCTGTGCTAAATGAGGAATCTAGGAACATTGAATATATGGGAAGCATATCCTAATGTATTCAGAGCACTTGATGAATGTCTTTCTTCTTCTGGGGTAGCATCTGGGTTTTTACTTCTAAGTTGAAAATTAATATGTGTTCATTTTGGACATTTGAGAAGACAGAAAAAATGTGAAAAGTAAAATACGAGTATGGGTGACTGTGTTCCTCAAGGAAACCACTGTTAACTTTTGATATTTCTTTCTTTTTTTTTTAATATAAACATACTGCCTGCTCTTTTTTTTTTTTTTTAGTAAAATGGATTGTACTATTTGTGTACTCATCTTTAAAAAGCTAACATTAGGGGCGCCTGGGTGGCTTAGTCGGTTAAGCGTCTGACTTTCGCTTAGGTCATGATCTCACGGTTCGTGGGTTCGAGCCCCACGTCGGGCTCTGTGCTGGCTGCCAGCTCAGAGCCTGGAGCCTGTTTCGGTCTGTGACTCCCTCTCTCTCTGACCCTCCCCTGCTTACGCTGTCTCTCTCTCTGTCTCCTAGAAATAAATAAAAAACATTTAAAAAAAAATAAAAAGCTAACATTATAAGGGTGACTGGGTGGCTCAGTAGGTTAAGCGTCTGACTCTTGATCTTGACTCAGGTCATGGTCTCTTGGTTCGTGAGATCGAGCCCTGCATCAGGCTCTGCACTGATAGCATGGGCCAGCTTGGGATTCTCTCTCTCTGCATGCTCTACCCCCACCTCTCAAAATAAATAAATAAACTTAAAAAAACTAACATTATGTCTTGAACACTGTCTTATGTTAGTAAATGCTTTCAAACATGGCTTTAATGGGTACATAATATTCTATCCCTTAGACATATTTATTTAACCATTCCCCAACATGAAAATTTCAATGGTTTCCAGTCACTCCCTATTATGGATAATGCTGTGAGGACAACATTCATACAGTATCTCTAATTATTTCCAGAGGATAAATGTCAAGAAGTAGGAATATCAGGCTAAACAGCTATGGACATTTTTAAGGTTTTTGATACATATTGCCAAATTGTGGTCCAGAAACGTTGTACCACTTTATGTCTCCATCAGCAGAATATGAGAGTATTCGTCTCTCTGCCCTTTTGCTAGCATTGAATCATACATGTGCCCATTTGATAAAGGGATGCAAAAAGATTCTCCTTCTTGTTAGCATTTCTTTGACTGTTAGTAAAGTTAATGACTTAAAAAAATTTTTGTGTCCATGTTTATTCCTTATTTTGAGAATTTCCCGTTTATTTCCTTTGTTCAGATTCCTATTGTGATATTAATGGCTTTCCTTTTCTTTCTATTATTTTTTTAAAGTAGGCTCGATGCCCAACGTGGGGCTCGAACTCACAACCATGAGGTAAAGAGTTGCATGCTCTACCAACTGAGCGAGCTAAGGGCCCCAATGGCTTTCTTAGTGATTTATAAGAGTCTTAATATATTAATGACATTAACTGTCTGTAATATATGTCACATATATTTTAATTCAGTTTATTTGACATTTAATGTTTTCTGTGACACATTTTAATGAACATAAGTTTAACATCTTATGCAATTAATATTCTTGTTCATCAAAAAATTATGTGGGGCTACTGGGTGGCTCAGTCAGTTAAGCGACTGACTCTTGATTTCGGCTCAGGTCACGATCTCACGGTTTCATGAGTTCGAGCCCTGTGTCAGGCACTATGCGCTGACCATGAGAAGCCTGCTTGGGATTTTCTCTGCCTCTCTCTCTGCACCTTTACTGCTCATCTCTCCCACCCACCTCAAAAATAAATAAATAAACTTTAAAAAATTATGTGAGATGAAAGGAGGCAAATGCAAGTTTCTCTTCTGCTCTTATTCTTATGCTCACCTGGGTTTTAGAGCTGAAACTTAGGTGAGCCACTCTCTTCATTTCTTACATCTTTGGTCTCCATGGAATTTCAGATAAAATTATCTTGCATACTGTGGCAAAGTCAGTGAATGGGGGAAGCTACATATGGAACATGAAGGTGGTTTCAGAGATACAAGTGGAGAGCAGAAAAATAGAGGCAGAGGGAAGAGAGAGATGATAAGCCCAATTCAGTTATTTGGGGTTATATTGGGTCATATCTAAGAAATCTGATATTCAAAAATATGAGCTCAACTCCAACACTTCAGGGCATGATTATTCATAGTACAAATGTACATTTCTTTAAAAAGAATTCATGGAAAGATTCCTATAGTATATCCGAATCCACGTTTTTATTGTTTGTTTTTGTTTTAACTTGATTGAAACACATTTGGTTTCCTCCAAAATCAATAAATTGATTGTCTAAATTTGAGATGCTAATGCAGAAACTCTTCTGTGTATGACGAGCTCAAGATGGAAAGATCAAGAATCTCTCTGTGTTTGCATATGGATGTCAGTCTGTGGATTTTAGGGAACAGGATAAAAACAAATATTCGCCCACGCCCGGCCCAATTTACCCTTAGCGAATTAAGATTTCCCTGAGGTCTTCATTCCTCATCACCATGTTTATTTAAGTTTCCCTTTAATTAAGAGCTGACCCTCTGCAAATCTTCTCTTCCTTGCAGCTGCATTATTAGGATGGGACCTTAGCTAATTTGGGGGTCCGTGAACAGAAGTTCCCCTCCTCCTCAGGTCTCAGTTCTATGTCCCTTTCCACTTTCCCCATATAAATCCTCCTTCACTCCAGCAAATCAAACCCCTTACTCATACTAAACTGCCCAATGCAGATTAAAGCTTAATGGTGACCCCCTCCATGGAGGATTGATGTTTTCAATTAGAATCAAAGCCTGCAAGTAAAGGGGCAAACTCTAAATGGAGAAATTGTAGACAACAGTAAGTAGGAGGTATTGTTTGGCATCCTGAGGTATTCCTGACACTCAGATACCCCAGTCGCGGTGGTAACCACTGACTGACTACTTGTCAAGTTTAAAGTTGGCTCTGACACGGGTGGTGCATGTAATTCTGCCTTTCCATTTTTCTTTTGCGTCTTGAACTTTGTCTCCCTGCTGGTGAATCACATAGCTCTATTCTCCTCATCATAAGCTGGGAAAGCATGCCCAAAGAGGTATGTCAGTGTTGTTGGGAGAAAGTAAACTTGGTTTGCATTGTCCACTGACAGGAAATTTGGAAGACCATCTGGAGTAGATTTGCTTAACGTCTGGAAAAAGCAGAATAGGCAAGCCTTCTGATCCTCAACTGCACAAAGTCTGATATAAAAAAAAATAAAGAAACAAAAGCAAAAATTTAAAAAATGGGATTATATCAAACTGAAAAGCTTCTACACAGTGAAAGAAACCATCATCAAAAAGAAGAGGCACCCTACTGAATGGAAGATTTTTGCGAATCCAACAAGGGATTAATATCCAAAATATATAAAGAACTCCTACAAATGACCATCAACAAAAATAAACAACCCAATTAAAAAATGAACAGAGGATCTGAATACACTACAGATGGCCAACAGGCACATGAAAAGATATTTGGCATCAAATTGTTAGGGAAATGCAAACTGAAACCTCATGCTGGTTAGAATGGCTATTATCAAAAAGACAAGAAATAACAAGTGTTGGAGGGGATGTGGTGGTAAAGGAACCCTTGTGCACTGCTGGTGGGGATGTAAATTGGTGCAGCCACCAATGGAGATTCCTCAAAAAGTTAAAAAGAGGAATACCATATGATCTAGTAATTCCACTTTTGGGTATTTATCTGAAAAATATAAAAAGGCTGATTCAAAAAGACACATGCACCCCTATGGTCACTGCAAGATTATTTACAATATCCAAGAGATGGAAACAACCTAAATGCCCACTAGTGGATGAATGGATAAAACAGATATGATATATATATGCAACACACACACATACACGTATCCATATATATCCATATATATGTATTCCATCAAATATATGACAGACTATTACTCAGTCATAAAAAAAAATGAAATCTTGTCACTGAAACAACATGGATGGACCTTGAAGGTATTTTGTTAAGTGAAATAAGTCAGGCTGAGAAAGATACTCATATATGGAATCTAAAAAAGGTGAAACAAATGAACAAAACAAAAAACAAACTCATAGACACAGAGAACAGATTGGTGGTTACCAGAGGGGAAGAAGGGGTGTGGAGGGTAGGCAAAAAGAGCCAAAGGGATCAATTGTATGATGATGGATGCCAATTAGACTTTTAGTTGTGATCACTTTGTAGTGCATACAGATAATGACTTATAATGTACTTACAAAGGGAAACTTACAAAATGTGATCTACCAATTTTACCTCAATTTCAAAAAAGGAAATCTGAAGATAAAAAAGAAACAACTGCAAGCAACAGGAATTTGGATTAAAGAGGATACGACAATGTTTGAGCGCGATCCTTCATGTTTCCATTTGTTATCTAGGTAACTGTCCTGGGATAGACTGCCTGAAATGCAAACTCACAGGGTCCAAGTCATCTCAAAGCTGCTCTGGGCACTGCTGTGCACTTAAAAGAGGTCATGTGATGATTGATCGTGCCCATTGATAGGTTTCTTATTTAACATGTCCTCACTTGGCTTTTAATCCCCTTGAAATCAGTAACGTCCAGGAATTATGGACTGAATCTCCTAGCAAGGCAAGTGGTGAGTTGCCTGGGTGTTAGCCCGCACTTTATGGGCAGCTAGCGGGGAGTGGACCATAGATCTCAACCAAATAATGCGTTGCCAGCTCTGGTTGGGTGGCGGTGGTGGAAAGGCTTTATGTAAGATTAAAAGGGAGGCCCTCTTACGGGTTGGAGGAAGAAGTGCTACCAATCAGCCTCAGTATATCTTCTCCCCAGGCCCAAGTTATTCCGTAGAGGACCTAGTGGCCACAACTAAGATAACCCTTTACGCTGCGATCCCTCCCTCCAGCAGGGGAGGAAGTTTGAATGGTTTCTCAGAAGTGCGGGTATTTTGCATCAAGCATCCACATCCTGGCCTTCTCTTTGTACACAGTAGTTTATAGTTTACATTGTGGCCTGTGCCTAGGGAGAAGTATGGTGGATTGACCCAGGTGGGACTTAAGCTCAGAAAATATGTGCTTGCATTCTATTAAGAAAAAGATTTCTTATCAGGAGAGTGCTGATCTGGAAACATTCTTTGGCGTTCTTAATTTTGAGAAAGCAAGGCTAAGCCAAACCTCTTAACATTTCTGAGATTTGAGGGTGAGGTATGGGTGCTGGCTACCAGTAATAAGCAAAGGGGATGGAATATGAAGGCAGATTTACGTCAAAGATGAAAGGGGTCTGGATGTGATTGCAAAGGATTGAGGCTTATTCTGCCTGCAAGTGCAGAGATTTCTTGATCCTGATACTATTGGAAGGCTGTCAAAGGTAATATTAAGGGCAAGCTTTCGCCTAGAGGATACAGAAGGCTAGAGATACAGTCCTGAGGACAATGGAGAGCACACTTTTCCCTTGAGGGAAAAAAGTTCCCTTTGACTTAATCCTGTGGTCTAAACACTGCTTGGGAAACACCGCAAGTGAGCTGTGCAAAACTCACAGGGTAAATAAGCATTTTCACGTGCCCCTTCCTGCTAAAAAGAGAAACACACACATAAAAACATCACCAAGATCAACTCGTTTTGATTACTTTGATTATTATCAACTCGTTGTTTTCTTTCGATTGAGTTTTCCCAATGGGGATATGACAGTGGATTTAATAGTGTGAAGGAGGGTTATGTTTCATCTTGTGCAGGCCTTGGGCTCCAGCAAGAGTGGCTGAATCTTGTCTGAACTGTAGAGAAGTTAGTTTGTCTTGAGATGGCCAGGATTCTCCTAAGCCTCTTAGAAATCTCAAATATTAGAGGCAGAATTTAGTGACGGCCCCAATCTCTTCATTGTACAAATAGGAAACTGAAACCCAGGAGGAGAAAATGGTTTTTCCAGTGGTGGATCCCAACTTGACCATGACCACACCCTTTTCGTGTTTTAACTTTCAATATTCATGTGAAGTGATGTTTCTGTTGTGTTTTCTGGATAAAGATTCATTGTGGTTTTGAGTAAAGGTTAATATTCAACAGGAAGGGTGCCTGGGTGGCTGAGTTAAGCATCTGACTCTTGATTTGGGCTCAGGTCATGATCTCATGGTTCGTGAGTTCATGCCCCAAGTCTGGTTCCATGCTGATTATGTGGAGCTTGCTTGGGATTCTCTCTCTCTCTCTTTTTCCTCTCCCCCTCTCTCTGTTCCTCTCCCACTCATGCTATCTCTCTCTCTGTCAAAATAAGTAAATAAACTTAAAAAAAATCCCACAGGAAAATCATTGTGGATATTCCTTGTAACTTTGCCTTTAAGAATTCTGTGACTTCCTTAAGGGTTCTGCTCCTCTTTTCTTCAATGCCTTTGCAGGGAGAAGCCAGAGATTGCACAAATACGTTTGTGTATTAGAGCATAACTTCCTCCTCAGCTCTAGCTGAGTCTCCCTCCCCCTTGGTACTGGGGCTCATTCTAATCTACACAGGCTTTGAAACTCACAGCTTGATTCACCCTGCCTCATCACACCATCCTCATGCAGGGCACAGCCTTCTCCAGAATCTTCAGTCTCTAGTGGTTTACTCTGGCTGCCCCTCAACACCTAGGAAAGCACCATTTGCATCACATAAACCACTCATTCATTAAAACTCAGCTCAACACATATCTCACCAAACAGATCACCTGATTGAGACAGTGGCAGAAATCAAGGTTCTAAGCTCTCACATCCATCTACTATTAGCTTGAGAATCTTAGACTACAGATGGTGATGACTCTCTCTCAGGGGTTACGGTTGAATGCCACCTTAAAGTCATCATTCGAATAATAGGTATTTTCATATCCTCACGTATAAATATTTCGCTTTCATTTCTCAGGTTTTAAATTGAACTGCTTTTACTTTCCCTGTAAAGTATGGGAGAGGCATATACACTCACATTTACTGAATGCCTACTTTGGGACGGGCAGCGTGCTAAGCATGTATACACATTATTACGTCAAATCCTCCCAACAACACTAAGCATAGGTAGTTCTTCCCAATTAACAGATGAGATTGAGCCTTGGAGAGGTATGTGTTATAAACAGATGCACATAACTAGTAAAATTTGGAGCTGAGATTGACACCCAGGTCTGGCTTCCAAGCTCAAACTGTCCTTTCTCTTCATCAGTGGCTGAAATTACTCCAATATGTGCAGTTGTTCGGGGAATATGGAGTCATCCATTGTTTTGTGTATCTCCCTGTGATGGAGAGGGGCTTTAGAACACATTGTTGTGTAACTACCTGAAGACACCCTGGGATTTTTTAGGCCCACGAGGATGCATGCCATGCAATCAGCTGTAAGTGAATGCTTAACGGAAACACAGCCAGGGTTCTCTGGAAAATGGCATATCGCTCATCAGTTAATCACCACTTTTGGAGTTGAGTTGGAGTTACTAGACTTGGGTGGGATTTATCATTGCTTGTGCTCCTCTGTCTCGCACTGTCTCAGATGCCCCTTGCCTCCAAAGCAGCTGGTTTTTTCCTGACTTCCCTATTTCTGTCAAATTTCCTAGTTATCAAATCTGAGCATTATCTTTGGCTCTTCCATTGCCCTAAGCAAACATGAAGTCAAATTAATTCATCCTTTCTGTGTCTTTGCCTTCCTTTATATTCCTAGGACTGCCAGCTATTGTGAAGCTATTACTGGTATTTGCTTGGGCTGCGGCAACATTCCTTCCCCTTCCATCCAAGCTGCTCGCTAAGACTGGATTTAATATCCTCATCCTTTTGATTGTGGAATAGCCACGCTCATTTGCAAAAATCTTCAACAGTTTTTCTTTGCTCCTAGGATAAAGTTCAGAGGAGGTATTGTACGTGTTTCCACCTGCTTACCATCTAGGATTTTCCTTCCTTCTGAGAAAGTCTTGAGAGGCTCATTAAACTGAGTGAACTTGTGGCTGTTCCTTTCCCATTCTGGGACTCAGTTTCTTCAAATATTCTATTTTGAGGGGTCCCTTAAGGACTGTATAGATAGGTACTGTCGGACAGAATTTGGAGAGTGGATCAAGATCATTCTATTCTGAGGCACCTCGATGGCTCAGTCAATGGAGCGTCCAACTCTTGATTTTGGCTCAGGTCATGTGAGATCAAGTCCCACATCAGGCTCCACTCTCAGTGTGGAGCCTGCTTAAGATTCTCTCTCCTTCTGCCCCTCTCCCCCGCTCATGTGCTTTCTCTCTCTAAAATAATAATAATAAAAAAAAGGATCATTCTATTTTGCTAATAGGCAGATGGAGGCTAGGACTTAGAGAAAAGGAAAGATAATCTGAAAGAAGGAGAAAACATCTTTACAAAAATTTCTGTTCACTTACCCTTCTTGTTTCTAATGACTGCTTCACTTAGAAATGGACACTTTTGCTCAAGCTGTGGGTATGAGGTTAAGAGGCACAAACAAAGCCCACCCAGCCTCTTGTGCCACAAATTACTAAGAAGATTGCACAGATTACTAAGAAGGTTGGCTGACGAACATGGAGGAAAAAGTATAGATCTGTGGACTAGAGGGAGACTAATCGTCTAGCAGCCATCAAAGTCATGGCCTTGGCTTCATTTAGCCAGGGGATCTACCGAACTGAGCTAATGAGTTGCAAATGACAACCAACCGTGTGGCTATGACCGAATTTCGGACTGCTTCCACAAGGTACAGTCTGGGAAGTTTACAGAGGGAGAACCCTGAATCACTTACAGTTAAGATGCTGCTGAGAAACTGCACTGGCTAGGAATTTATTTGAATAAAATGAATCTAATTAGGAACCATGTAGCTAGTCATCATAATGATTGGGTTAGAGGAGGGACTAGTCAACCATGGCCAAAAAGCTTCTGTGCTCACTGAGGCACAGTGCTCAGTGACAGAACTTAACAAAACGGCTAAGTGAGTTCCTCTTGGCTGGAAATTTGATCCCACTGGCCAGTGTGTTGGGTCTATGTGTCATTTTGAAGGAGAGGTGGAGCTGTAGGGTCCTATGCAGAGGAAAGTATTTATTTAGTCCTCCAGGAGAGTTAAGTAACTGGCGTAGGGACAGGGCCAGAGGACAAGAGGAAAACAGTTACTGATGAATATTTCTTTGGCTTGGAGACCCTACCAGAGCCAGCAATGGGTCAGTCCCTCAAGGTCTGTTCACACGCAGCTCCCGAGGAGTGTAGGTTTGGGACCATTCGGGATCCTCAAACAGGCCTACTTTTAAAACCATCTTAAATTTGCCAGTGTGTTTTAAAACATTGCTTGACAACCCCCTTAGGCCAGAAAACATGTTTATATTTTAGATCAAAACCACATAATCACGATGCTCTGGGATCTTCTTAGGGAAATCTTCCCATCTGCAGTGTTTAGCTCTGCAAATATCAGTGTAATAGAGCATCCCCTAAACCAAATACAATGTTCTTTAAGGTTTATTTTGAGTAAAGAACACAATCAGCGGCGATGCTAAAGAGGAAAGGATTCAGGAATTAGTTTAGGGAAGAAACAGGGCAGTGAATTTCTCCAGCAAATTTATGTTCTGACAACTCCAGGGGTTACACACCTTGTGCTTCAGAGGAGAAGTGGGCTTGCTCTGTCCGGCCCAGTATCAATGCAGTAATGACATCTGGGGCCTCCTCCAGGGGTACATGGCTCTCCACTGAGGAACTAAATAGCGCCAGAGGCATATTTTCTGTCACCTCAAAGCTGTGGCAACCGCCCAGCCTGGCTGGCCCCACTTGGATAGGAGATTGTTTTTTTCAGCATGAAATAAATGGATGGTGCCTTGGATGATGGAGCTGCTTCCGTTGTCTTAACCACTGATGCAGATCACAGCATGAGTGATGTGGTGGAAGCAGCCATCCAGAGCCACTGTGAAAGGAGATGCGATAAATGGAGTGGTTGGACCCAAAATGAGTTTGGCCTGCATGATTGGCTTTGAGAAGCAGGGCAGGGGCCCAGGAAGGCTGATTCAAGTGACCCAGGTCCCAAGAATGATGGTCTATGCCCAGGTCCACATTTGCCACACCTTCTGCACAGCTCTGGTTACACTAAAGTAGTATTTCAGCCTTAATATGAAAGGATGCTATTGTGAACAGCCAGGAAGGGAGGTCACTCACTATCTCTGACTCCAAGCAGTGCAGTCGGGTTTAACTCATTCAGAAGATGGTATATATTCTTGCTGCTTAAAGTATGGCCCCTAGATCAGCATATCAATTATAGAAGACCCTAAACACTCTGCACTGACATCTTTGCTCCTTAAAGTATGGTTCATGGACCAGTTCTTGGCATCACCAAGGCTGCTCGTTAAAAATGCAGACTCTCAGGCCCCACCCCAGACTTAAATGAATTAGAATCTGCCTTTTGACAAGCTCCCCAGGTGATCTGTAAGCACATCAGAATGTAAGAAGCACTGGTCTGGTCATTATCATATATCTACCGAGAACCACACTTCGGCTGGTTAACACAGATGGGTGATTCAGAAGGCAGGAAAGACTAGGCTTTGGTAGAGGTTATGGATGAAGAGTGTAGGGCTAGGAGGGGACCAGAGTGTGAACTGGCAAAGGCTGGAGAGTGACTCACTTGTTCAACCTAGGCCCAGGAGAAGTCTCTTGACATTTATGCCGATGGCTCTGGGACATACTGAGTAGCAAGTCAGGGTCTTCATCTATGGGGGATATTTCAAGGCTCCGACCAAGGTGGACCCAGGGAAGATCTTAGCATTACCAGGCTGGAAAGGACTCTTCACTACTCAGTCCAAGTGGGGAGCCGAATCCCATCTATTCCTGTGTCTTCTTGCCTTTTCCATCAGCCAAGGAGGCTCTCAGGGGGCTGCAGCCAGAGAGCTCTTGCTTCCCCTACAGGCATGAAGGGCTGCATGTAGGGAAGACCTTGGGCTGAGTCCTGTAGGAAAGGGGAACACGAGATCTAGAGGCCTATCCCCCGGGCTATCTGCCTAGGCAGCAAGGCAACTGTAGATACTTGATGAGGAACTCTGGATCCGGCTCAGAGGTGAGGCATGGGGCGGGGGGGGGGGGGGGGGAGGGGGGTTAATGCCACCAGAGGGAGAACTGCAGTGCTGTCCCCCACAGTTGTGTCCCTGTCCTGTGTGATATGCTGCTGTTGGATTCCAGTTTTGGAAATGCTACTGAAGTTTTGCCTCCGGTGGTTGTCGCCAAAGAACAAACTCCATAAATTCCACATCAAGTCCCACCTACTTGAGGCCATCCAAGTCTCCTTTTGGTCTCTTTGAACCAACCACAAACCCCAAGCAGCACTACAAAGAGGAATGCTAACCTCCTGGGAGCATCCCTGCAACACCGATTTCAACTTAGCCAGTTCTATGGAGCTCTGCAAAATTTGAGAGCCGACAGGGTATTTGCGTTGATGAAAATTCTGAAAGGGGTCCTAAAAGCATCCCAAAGTTGTTTCCAGGGTGAAGATGCTAGGAGGACTTTGTCCTGACTTTGCCTTGATGGCAGCTGCATGGAGATGAAAGGCTTGTAAATGGTTTCTTGTCCCGAGAGCCTGACAGTCCCCTGTGCCATTTTAATTTAAGCTTTCTGGATTGGAATAGAATGAACGAGCAGGGGAGGTTAATTATCCTAATTAGAAAAGAAGTGAAGTTATGGCCCTTCTAGGTCAGGCATTTGGACAAACCTCCCCCTGGCTCCCAGGCTTTGGGCATCAGCTCCTCACTTGAAAGCGAAAGGATACACAAAGCATCCTCCCCAGCCTTCTGCCAAAGTCCCTGGAGAAAGACAGCAGAGAATTCTTTTCAGGAAATGGTGTGTGATCAGAACTGTGTCCCAGGGCCAGAGAGAGGGTTATCTGGAGGTGGCAGATATGGAAGCCCAGCTGGGTGGGCACAAGGTGTGGGTCCACCCCCAGGCCTCGCAGCTCTGGAGCGCCAAGCAAGCTCAACGTAACTTGAGTGAAACGTGATCATCTCAAAAGATGTGCATCTTTCCCGGAGCCCCTTGATAGCCTATCTTCAGTCGACTTACCAACATGCCTTAGATGATGTGTGTGAACTTTCTTAGCACAGTGTCTGACACATAGTAGGTGCTCACTAAATGTTAATTTACTCCTTTCCTTCCTACCAGAAAAGAGTGTGTCTGGTACATGGTCATAATCGTCACTTGTTCTGCTCCCTGAGCCTTGTACTTGATGTATGAAGTGACAGGGATTTGTGATCTGGTGACATAAAGGGAAACATAAAGCCTTAGATAAAGCTAGAGTAGTAACTGTATAATATTAAAGATCAAACTGGCCAATTATTCAGACATATTCAACATATATGTTTAGTACTTGCCTTTGAATTATCTGCATACCCACGGGATGAATAAAAAAAAAAAAAAAGACCTTAAGCACCATCTTTCACAACAGGCCTCAGATTGTTGAATGATCAATTTGTGGGTCTATTACAATTTGCCTTATTCACAGAGAATAGTCCAAGAGCATTAACATCAATGACTCCTAACAGAATGATAGAGCAAGTGGAGGTCTCAATAGACCATTCAATCTACCCAACCCTGCTTCCCCTGGCCTCCCATCTCCAGCCATTCTGTCTACCTGTTCTTTAAAATTTATCTGCAATAGGGACACAAAATCCAAGGTGTGAATGGTACCGAATAGTGGGCACACTCAAATTCACTTATAGTTAATTCTAGAATCTTTTTTGTACTTTAAAATTGAGTATGTGTCCGCATGATATGGGAATGAATCTAAATACAAAAGCCTGGTGCTGGAGGAAATTCGAAACTGTCCCACTTTCTTATGCTCACCTCTTGTGTAGTTTGTACACATGGCTCTCTCTATGCTCACCTCCCAGACTTCTACAAAATAGTCGCCTCTGTAAAACTGCACTCCCCCAAATCTTCCCTAGTGCGGAGGGGGCAGCTGTCAGTTTTGAAGGATGAATGGAAAGCAAACAGAGGATGTTTGACATGTTGGGAAGAAAAGTAATGAAGAAAAATGGATGCTAATAGACAAACTCCAATGCAGTATTGGCATTGAAGATAAGCAACCTTATAATAGGTAAGGGGAATACAGGAGACATGTCTTCTCAAGTCTTGCTTATTTTTTGCTTGGTTCTGTTACTTTCCAAGTTCTGGCATCACGCCCCTTAGTAAGTGGAACCAGTCACCCGCCAGCAGTAAACTTTGGGTGAGCGTGGGTTCACAATCAGATCATCTGGGATAAGCTAGCTTTGAAAGTAAGTTTCTCTCAGACTCCTAGAAGCCTAAGTCCCATGTTTGAGGACTGTGGCTCAGGCAAGCTTCTAGAGCAAGTTCTTCTTATGGGAGGTACTAGATTTACCTGAGGGATGCGTTATGGCCTCAGAAATTTTTATCATTATAGAAGTTTCAAGGTATTTTTTTTTCTGTCATTGAAGCTTTATATGATTACCATTTAGGGGAAGAAGGACGGGAAATACATCTGGACCTGCTGAGAGCTGGCAGAGAAAAATCCTAAGAAGATAAGGCATTTTGTTAAGACTGCCACCAAATCCCAAGACTGCCTGTGGCATTATTGATAGTAAGTAAAATCATCTTTTTATTTATTTTATCTGATTTATTCCAAGACTCTCTTCTCGCCTTTCAATTAATAATGCAAACTTAATTTCAAACTAGCTCCAGGCCAGTAAAACCCTCTTGGAAGCAGTTGCCAAACTTTCTTTTATTTAATTCTTTATTTAATAATTCCACGCTTGTCAGATGGGCTTGTGTTCTTACGTGGGAGCTGGCCTCATCGGCTTTCTTGAGGATGGTCATTCCAAAGGACCCTGCTAGCCTTCGCAGATGGGGTCAGCAAAACCTCTGCCTCTAGTCAACGTGGGCTAATGGTCTCGAGACGGGGTCTCTGGCCTTCGATACTTCAAAGGCATTGAATGACAGGGAGAGCCTGAGAGGAGCTGTTTTCCTTCGAGGTAGGCCCTGCTAGAATTACGCATAGTGCCAGAGATACTGAGGCCATGTTAAGAGATCCTAGAGATGAAATAATCATAGAACATCGGGATGGAAAGGGACCTTAGATATCACCTACTTTAATGATTTTATTTCACAGCCACACACACACTTAGGGCCAGAGGGGAATGTGGCATGCTCAGAGGATGGGAAAGCCAGGAGGAGGGGGAAAGGGCCTTCCAGTAACGTGTGTGGAATTTCCTGGGTACCTGAGTGCTTGACAGAAAGTCCTTGTGTTGGCATTACTGAAACACCACAGAAAATATCTCTAACGCACGTAAGTCCACTTTTCTTCCTCAACAAATATAACCAAGTGAATATTGTGGAACCCTTCTTGGTGCCCAAGATCTTGTGATACCTCAGGCTCTCAGTCTGAATGTATGTATTCGTTGCCAGAACTGTAGAAGTTGAAAGTGGAAGCAGTGGGCCAAATGTGTACTGACCCTGGTGCAGGAAATTGCCACTTTTACTAAATCTCTGATATCACCTGCTCTCTTTCTCTCTCTCTCTCTCTATCGCTCTCTCTCTCTCTCCACTCTCTCTCTCTCTCTTTAAATCACTTGTTTCTTTCCTAAAAACTCTGGGCAGAAATTCTGGCTATTTGAAGATTCTGACCCATCAGACTCTGAATGATTGAGATTTTGCTATAAAAAGATAGCTGAATGTTATTTTGGAAGCTGAAATTAGGGCAGACACATTGTGTGCCTTCACCGGATTCTCCTTGGGCTTAGCACTAAAACTGGAGCCTTTGGGTCATGGGAGATTCTCCCCACAGAGGACATGCCTGAAGCAAGCCAGGATGTTCCTGGAGCATGGAAGTCAGGCAGCAGGGTAGAGGGGGTGAGATTGTGGCATCAAAGAATGTGGCATTATTGTGAAGAGTGGCCCTAGACCAGTACTGACCCTGCCTGAAATCAGCGACGATGAAAAGCATGAAGCATAGAGAGAACTTCATGGAAAGGGATGGACCTCTCAACCGCAGTGCCCTCCCAGATACACATTTCCTTAAAATGTCTAAATGGTGAAGCACATAAGTCTCACAATGATGACAGACCACTGCCAGCAGATATCCCCCTGGGTGAATCATGTATTTCATTCACCTTCACATCCCTTCCTGAATCCAGCCCGTTGTCACCCAAACCAAGGCGACAAATATTCCTTGGAAGTGTCCTTTCGTTTCTCTGGAGAGGGAGAACTAAGCCTTCCTACCTGGACTGAAGCGCTTCTCTGAAAGCAAAGGAGTGCTTTTATGACTTGTTTGGTTGGTCGAACTTCCATTCTGCCCACTACGGAGTAATTCTGGTTCCCTCCATGATTAGTCAAGAGCCTGGACACACCCTTGAGAGATCCCACAGCCTCCCTTTCCCTCGAAGTGCCACAGGGCATACCTAGATAAAACCTAAATATGCTAAAATTAATTTGACTTTAAAGAAATTTTGCAGTGGTCCTTGAAGTAGTAGGAGACCCTTCAAAGGTGAGAAACGGTGAAGGGCTTGGCGGTGGAAATGTTATGCTCCAAAACTTGGATTTGGAACACTCCCTGGGCACCCAGCCATAGGAAAGACACTCTGTCGTAGGTGTGCAAAGGTGGACATTTGCCCTTTCTGGGCTCAGAGGATGAGATCGCCAAGGGGAAAGCCATGACCTTTGGAATAGCTGCTTCCCCAGACTTTCTCTGACCTTATCAAGAGATTAAAGCCCCTCATTGGAAACTTCGGCTAACAAGGAACGAGTTCGGTATTAGGAGAATACATGGGCCCAGGTTACCCTCGACTTAGCATACAAAAGTGGCTCAGTGTGGATAGAGTAATAGGCCCATAGAATGATCCTCAGAATGTCAGGAAGAGACTTCCAGCAGTACTCTGAGTGCCTTTTACTACATAAAACCACCGGCAACCTGGGGGATGGGAATATTATAATCTCTAAGAGGAAATTAAGGCCCAGAGAGGGGCATGGTTTGGCCAAGATCATCCAGCTTCTGCTGGGAGCAAGGAGGCAACCTTAGGTCTGTCTTGTTTCAAAACCCATGCACTTCCTGCCTCAGTAGAGGCCTGGGAGGAGAAAACTGGTGTGGATGAAAGATGCTTTCAAAACTGTAAAGAATATACTGGGGTTGGAAAGACTTGTACAGATCATCCAAATCAGTCTTACTTCATAGACATGGAAAGTGAGGTCCAGAAAAGGATACTGACGGACTCAAGATCACAGAGAAGAGAGCTCAGCCAAAATTTTAACACGAAATTCATCTTATCTGAACAAAACCCGAGTATAAAAAGAACTAAAATCTATTCCCTGATCCAGTGACATCAGATTCCATGACTGAAATATGATTCCAAACTATCCTAAAATTTTTCAGGTCTGTCTTTTAAAGGTGTGGTTTGCCCAGAAGCTCTAATTATTATGTAATGGGCTCATCAGGGCCAGAGATACCTTTATTCTAGGTCTTGGGACCAACCTGAGCTCCTAACTCTTGTAAACTTTCTAGGATGTCCCTGCCACTGGCCACGAAGTTATTCAGGCAGAAGAATGGGAGTTATTTGGTAAAGCTATATCCACTCCTTGAAACACAAAAGTTTTTATGAACTTTGTTTCAAACAGTGAACTCTACTTAAAATCGTATATGAAGACATTACAACACACATTTTCATCTAACTGCCCGCCTTATTGTTGTGTAAGCCCAGCATCCACAGTAGGATTGGGCTCACAGTAATTTGAGACGTTTGGATTTAGAATTGTCTTCTCTTTCTCTGACCTCAGGCACATTTTAAGTTATGTAAGAGATTTAACAGCGTGGGCTTTGAGTGGCTCAGTCAGTTAAGCATCTGACTCTTGGCTTGAGCTCACAGTTTGTAGGTTTGAGCCCTGCATCAGGCTCCACACTGTCAACATGGAGCCTGCTTGGTATCCGTCCCCCACCCCCCCACGCGCACACACAGACACACACAAAGAAGGCGGGGTCTATAGTCACACAAAGTAGTGTTCAAGTTCTAACTCTACCACCTACAAGCTGTGTGACTTTGGAAAAGCTATTCGACTTCTCTATGTATCACTTTCCCCATTCATAAAATGAAAAGAGTAATATCTGATATTTATTAGATGGCTACTATGTGCTGGGCATTGTTCTCAGTGTTCATCCATTTCAACTCCTTTAATTCTCATGGGTAGCTGTCCCCTGAGGTAGGTGCAATTATTTCCATTTCATTAGAAGGAAACAGAGGCACTGAGAGTTTAAATATCTTGTGCATTATCACATAGCTAGTAAATAATAAAGGCAGGATTAAACCCAGACCATCCGATTTCAGAGCTGGCACACTTAACCCCTATACTATACCTGACCCATTGAATTAATGTGAGGAGTAAATGGCGTAATATATTAAAAAGTGAAACTTAGGGCCTTGACCAATAGAAGCACTTGGTAAACATTAGCCTGTGAATAACTCCATTTCTAAAAGCCTTTCTTGAATAACCCAACCCACCCGATCTTCCTTATGGTTGTGTTATTGCAATATAAAGCCTACTATATAGGACAAGATTATAAATTGTCCTAGATAAAGAACCATGTCTTTTCCTTCTCTGTGTTTTCTATGGTGCCTCATAGACCCATAGGGGCTCACGGCGTGTTTGGGGACTGGAATCTGCAGGGTGACTATTGGTGCCTGGTGACAGGGATAACTGTTCCCATGGCACAGTGCTTCCCAAGCTCTTATGTGCACGTGAGTCACATGAGGGTCTTGGGAATGTGGATTCTGATTCCAGAGTTCTGCCATGGGGCCCGAGTGTCTGCATTTTGGACAAGCTCCCAGGTGATGCTGATGCTTCTGGTCCGTGAACCACACTTTAAGTAGCAAGTTTGTAAGGTACAGCATCTTTAGGGTCTTCTCCATAATTGGTAGGTTTGGGTAGGGGTAGGCTTGATGCATTTAATAAACTAAGGTATATACGGTCTTAAATATCACAACATAAGGTGAAATTAGGCATTTTACTCTCATGGAATAAACAATAATATGGAAATTTGAGACTGGTCATGAGCAGCCGTTCATTTAACAAGCCCTCATAACAACCCTACTATATGTAAACCTTTGTGCTGATAGTTACCATGGACAGTATAAAGATGGGTTTAAGGGATGTATAGCAGGCTACACGTTACCACGTGGATCGTCAACGTGGGTAAAGGCTTCTGCGTTCTGCTTCAGGGGACTAAGTGGACTTTGCAAGTTTAAATTGAAATATGGAAGG
Source organism: Hyaena hyaena (assembly GCF_003009895.1). Lineage (NCBI taxonomy): Eukaryota > Metazoa > Chordata > Mammalia > Carnivora > Hyaenidae > Hyaena > Hyaena hyaena. Next base: position 2,672,161 of record NW_024080779.1, read on the forward strand.
AAAGTAGGATAATTATTTATTGGTGTGCAAGGATTAGTAATGCCGATTAAGGTCATTTAGATTTGCTGATTGTACTTAACACCGTATTTTCCACTGTTTATTATTGGAGTAATTATTTGTGTCAAAGTAATTTCTGAGGGAACATGGTGTAATTCATCTCAAGTCCCAATTAGATGATCTTGATATTTCAGCCTCTTGAATAGTAGCAGGAGATGTGGGTTTTTAAATGGCGTGTGGAAACAGGGTGGGAGATGGGGAGGGTGCTGATAGCAAGGGGGAGGTGGACCAGTTTGATTCATGAGCCCTGGGGGAAGAAAACAACATCCTGGACATTTATTTACATGCTTTTCTCAAAGTAAATTAACCAGGGGAAACAAAGGCTATAGGTAGCACAGTTCAATAGTAAGAACATTGGACCAGAAGTCAGGAGACCTGCAATCTAGTCTGTCTCTTCTGTTGGTCTAGCTGTGGGACCCTGCATACCAGTCTTACCAGTCAGATCCAAGGATGTTATCTGAGAACAGCAGGTTGACAAGCAAAGGTGATATAAAAAGCCACGGTAGCGTTAGCAATTATTTTGCACACGTTAAATCAGAACTTGTTCTCCAAACTCCCCCAAATAGACAATGGGAAACCAAAGGTCATTCTCCCTTCATTCTAAGTGTGAGTGCTCCACTCACAGAATACCTTTTCTGCCAGGGAAAGCCAGGCTCTCTTCCCACGTATCATTTATTTTGGTGACACATTCCGAAAATTTTAAGAATAGGGGTAGAAAAGAGGTTTAGGAGATTGGACCCCCTCTCACGCTTCCACCAAATGCGTCCTTCATTGAAAACAATTGTACCATGAGCCTCGTGTGTGTCTTTGTGTCATTTGTCTCTTACGTCTAGAACTTGGAGTGTGCCAAAACCCCAATCAGAACTAATCAATGTTTCTGATCAATCTGCTCCCGGTCGACTTGGGTTTTATTGGAACAATTATTCATCCGCTTTCTTACAGATCCTAATTCTGACTCGGTGAGCATCTGGCTCCAGCTACGGGCCATGACACTTAAATCATAGTGTACTTTGGATGGTGCCCCTTCTTGCAGGGTGACCATAACTCAGAACACTTCCTGGGTATGCTATTTAAATATCCAACTCAGCATCCTGTGATATAAAGAACCCCTCCATGCCATTTGTTAGGATAGGTGCTGTGAGGCACGACTCTGATTCCGGGGACTCAGATGTACAATAAATCCGACCACACTCTGCGGGCAGTGCACATAATTATAAAATATGCAGAATGCTTGTTATTAACTAGTCTCATGGAGAAGATCTACTGTGCCATGCAGGATATATTTGGGAATAGAGCTACAAACAGTGATTGATTTTTTAAAATTCGTGTCGCTCTGATCCTTTTAATCATTCAACCTCTAAGAACTAGCAAACATTTATAGACATTTAATGAATGGGAAGCAAGGCCCATTTGCAAAGGCTGATAAAAATTATTGTTTGCCTCTTAAGTGAAGATTAAGTTCCGGTTTTGTTTTTAATATGAAATTATTTAACATAGCATTTTTTTAAATGGTGGCTATGCAGAAATGGAGACCAAGATATAAATCAGCTGGGAATCATCAAGGGAGCCTCCTAATAGTTATAAAAACAATGAGAGCCATTCATCATCTTTAACTGTTTGAACCCCAGCTGAACAGGCTATCATTTTTTGGCCAATATTTATTCTCAGAAGACAGGCTTGCGTGTACGTTCAGCATTAAGCAACACAAACACTAAAAACATACACGCAATTCCTTCTTCTGCAGTGAAGCTACAGCAAGTCGTTGTTTGTAGGGTCCTTGTAGAAGAAAGAATGCTCACAGGGACTGAGTGAAAGCCACGAGGGTGACGCCGGGCTCCATCATGGGGAGAGGCTGCAGGCTTGTAAGAACAGAGCTCGGCTTTGCTCGATTGGCGCCAGCTTCCTGAATCTTACTAGTATGGTGCTTCCCGGGAGCTGACGACTGGTGTCCTGTTCCAGGAAGTATTCCCAGCCATAGCCCCAGAGGAAGATGCCCTCAACACGGCCTCTTCCTTTTCCTGTTCTGAAGGGAGTCGCCTGGGCATAGGAGATCCTCGAACTCGCTTCTGTGAGTGCTAAGTGCCTCCTCACTGGAGAGTCAAGGCTGAAAGGCATCAGAAATGTCAATTTCCCAAGATTAAGGAGCCTCCAAACAGATGTTCACCCGTGTCGCAGCCGATTTCTTGGAAATATGAGCGGGTGGCTGTAACTTTATCAGGTTACTCATTAAAGGGAACGCTTGGGATTCAGCGGCCTTCGGTTTGTGCTGTTCCCTGCTGACTGGCGACATTCTCTTCTTCTCTGTGTCTATTGGCCTGCCCACCAGAGCTGATGAGCAGAGTCTGGAATGAGACTGTAGGGATTTATTTCTCAGCTCTGCTGCCTATAACGCTGGGGAAGTTATTTAACCTCTCCGTGCTTCCATTTTGAAACTTTCAAAATAGGGGTAATATTAACAGTATTATTAACCCATTGGGCTGTCAGGATTAAATAAAATAATGTATATGAAGCACTTAAGCCAGTGCCTTGTCCATGATAAGCAGCCAACAGATGTTGTTGTTTCCTCAATTATTAGCAAGTTCTCTTTGGGGCACCAGGGGCAGCAGCCTGACTGAAACCGCCTTTGACATAAACTCAGTTTCTTAGTTTATGAATACCTTCTAATACCTTCACTTCACAGGATTACTATGAAAATTAAATGAGTTCACGTGTGTGAGGTGCCTCCAACAGGGCTTGGCACATAGTAGGCCTTGTACAAGTGTTAGCTAATCTAATTATTATTGTCGTTTTCTATGTATGTATGTATGTATGTTTATTTATTTTGAAAGAGAGAGTGTGAGCGGGGGAGGGGCAGAGAGAGAGGGAGAGAGAATCCTAAGCAGGCTCCGCATTGTCAGCTCGGATCCCAACGAGGGCTTGAACTCACAAAACTGTGAGCTCATGACCTCAGCCCAAACCAAGAGTTGGATGCTTAACCGATTGAGCCAGCCAGGCGCCCCTGTTGCTCTTATCTTAATGTGCGGCATCTCTTCTTCCTGTGTTTTCCCTTCTCCCTTCTGCTCCTGCGGTTGAGTGCTTCTTTTATTCTCCTTCCTAGGTCCCTTCCAGACGTATTTGACTCAGCCTACTGTGCAAGCTATTATCACCCTCCCAGCCTAAGCTCCGATGGCTCTGCTCTATAGCGATGTTATGGCAGACAGGGTTTCCTGTCAGGTACGGGCAAGCAAAAGTACAGGGGATGTGCTAGATGGCACAGAGCAGGAGGGAACACTTACATCCATGCACTGATGTTCTGCCCTTCCATCGGCCTCATTCTCCCCCTTACATTTCTTCACGTAATCTTTGACGATTAAGACTTATCAGATACTGCCTATCAGTATCCAGAAGACACCGCCACTTTCCAGTTCTTCCCTCAGGAGTCCAGTGACCACTTGTTCTTCCTTGTCTATTCTGGACTTTCACCTCGACTAGTTCTGCCTAAACTACAAGCCATCCCTTTCCTATCCCTCACAAAACCCTGTCCATTTTATGTACCATACCTTTGGGGCCCTGATCTCATCGGGTGACAATGGCCCGACCAGATAAACTCATAGCCTGGAACCTGTTACCCTTCCCTAAGAATGGAATGCCCTGGTCATCAGAAGGCCCCCAAGAAAAAACATTCATGGGATTTTCACTCTGGCAGGCCAAGGGAAAAAAAAAAAATCTGTGGGCAAGAAGTTTCTTTTCAAGTCACATTGCGTGGGTAGTTTTGCTGGCTGGCAGAAAGGTTAATTTTGATGAGTCTCCACGGTGTGGCCCTCCTGGCCACTCCCAGACTTCCCTGAAGTCCTTTTCCATTCTGCCTTTCCTAAAAATAAAATGTCACTGAACTTGGGTTTCAGACTACAGGGTTCTGTGGTCGGCCCCATCCCCGTCAAAGTAGCAAAGATCCTTCCTTTCCGGAGAGCCACTCATTCATCTTTCCTTGGAGAGAGAATTCCCAGGAACAAACCCTCAATAGAAACCGCTCAGGGGCTCTTGATGATCTTGCCTTTGCTATTTTGAGGGGCAGCGGTCTTCAAAGCTCACTTTCAGGTTATAAGAAGTCCTTAGCACCGACCAGTTGGCAGCCTAGGATGAGACTGGAGGTTGTCTGGGAGTAGAGGTGGAGAGGCGAGCCGGCACCCAGGATGCCTGTGCCATTGTACTGCTGTCTGTAGCTGGAGTCGATTCTGCCGCCCATCCCCAAAAGCAATTTGCAGTACATCCAGGCGCAAATCCAATGAAAAAGCAGAAAAGGATTTGCATGCATAACATAACTCCGACGCACGGTTTTAAAAAACGACCCTGATAGCTACAATTCAAAGGCCTTTCTTTGGGAAGGTCCCTATCTGGAGCGGGTTAGCGGATGTTTGAATCTCTGCCCCAAAGTGCCTGAAAGATTAGATGAAATGACAGTCTCAAAGCTCAGGGCAGCTCGGTGGTCGGGAACAAAATAAAACCTGACACACAGCTAGACGCTAGTTTTGGTCCTTTACTCCCGTGAAGAAGCTCCATTCTTTGAATTCTGGATAGCCCGAGGCAAAAGCCAGATGTCAAAGCACATGGCACGGTGTTTGGCACCCAGTAGGTGCCCAGTGAGTATTAGCTGAACTGAATGAGCGGCCAAAACTCCCCTTTGGTCGTTGGCAGGCACTGTTTCTTGTCTACCCAAGATCAATTTCCCTCTTCTTTGCTAACATAATCCTGGTTTTGTTTAAGGTGGCAACGTGCCCAGCTAAATACTCTCTTTCCCAGTCTCCCTTGCAACTGGTGTCGAGTGGGTGGGGCGTGTAACAGAGTGCTAGCCAAGGACACCTCAAAGGAAGCCTATTGGGGAAACCGACAAAGAGTTTGTTTTCCTGATAAAAGGTGATGGATACGATTTGTACCGCTCTTTCTTCATCTTCCTGCCTCTTGGGAGCACCGACGGCCCAGCCATCTTGTGACCGGGAGGTAATAACCATGAAGGTGAAAGCCAACATGCTCAGGACAGGAAGAACTTAGGTCTTTGACGGCATTCTTTACAGCAGAATCGATGCCTACAACTACCTACCGGGAGCCTTCTGTTATATATTTTGGAAAGCCCTACATGTTCAAACTGCTGGTAGTCAGGATTTTGTTACTTGCAGCCTAATGCCATCCTAATAGACACATATCTCCCTACCGCCCGGCCTCTGGGACCTTAAAGTGAGTTCCTGGCCATTCAGTGTGCCTCACTGGAGCGCTGCGCCCAAGTCAGGCGGCTATGCCGGCGTGCCCAGCCCCCCAGCTCCAGGCCCTCCCTGACCTCCAGCCACCACCACCAATAAAATCGAAGCGGAACCTGTTGTCCTACTTCCTCAGGGCCTTGTGAAGTGATAGGAGCTGACTGAATAAGTGCCTATATGTTAAAGCTTTAACTCAGAACGGAACTCTCCAATCCGTTAGCCTCAGACGGTTGCTCCTTCTATCCCGACAACTGGGTTGATCGGGGTGGCAGGGACATCAAAGGACACATTTGTGGTCAAAGCGAGTTTTTGGGTGTCCATCTACCCATGCTGGAAGCAATCGCCTTCCAAAGGTCTGGCTCTATTTGGAAGTATCGTGGGGATGACTTTTTGTTCCTTTCACAGATGTTATTTAGTTGTCAGTAACATTTGCATGATTCTGAAAAGTAATGCAAAAAAGAGCACTGGATATGATCCTCTGCAGAACTATAAAAGTTACTGTGCTGTATAAATTGAGCACATGATTATGATGTCTAATGCCAACACATTTTTAAAACTTTTATTTACTTATTTTGAGGGAGACAGAACATGCGTGCGCGCGCACACACACAGACACACACACGTGCGTGGGGGAGGGGCAGAGATACAGGGAGACGGAGAATCCCCAGCAGGTTCCGCACAGTCAGTGCAGAGCCCGACGTGGGGCTTGATCCCACGAACCACGAGATCACGACCTCAGCTGAAATCAAGAGTCAGCCAAACTGACTGAGCCGTCCAGGTGCCTCGCAAGCATATGTTTTCAGACATAGCTTCTCTTACACACACACACGCACACACCCTTGAAGAGAGGGAGCAAGAGACAGAATTTAGAAGCTCATTAAAGCTGAGCACTGATGAACCGCACGTGGCGGGTGTCCCTCCCCTACAGAAGACCAGAAGGCTCACTTATTTAGTTCTATGTCTCTGTGTTCTAGCAACCTATGCCCCCGTGGTGTTTTCTGACCTTCATTAATTAATCCACTCTGTGTGGAATTGTACTGAGTAGCCCATAATGAAAATAAACAAAAGTTATATAGTGACTAGCCAGGAGACATAAACTGTATACTTGCTCTAACTCAACAATGAGCCCCAAAGCAAAAAAACACTGGCAGGCTTACAGTGAAAGAATTGCATTTCATCTGCAAACTTCTAGAGTCTTCCCCACTCTTGAAAGATAGGAAGAGGAGCATGCCAAGTAATGAACTGACAGTATTTCAGTGCCGTGGAAAGAGACTTCCCGCCCTTATGTCTGACTATCTTTCTAATCAATGCTGCTCTCAGTTATTCTCTCGCCACTTTTTTCCCTCTCTCTCTCTCTCTCTCCTTTCTCTCTTGTATCTTAGTGCATCATTCCAACATAAGCTATGGCATTTCTCAGAACATTAAAAAGACTAAAGTCAGTATGGAATATAAATAGCTTTGAAACATCTCCAGAATGTGTCATAAAGAAGCAGGGGAGATAAAAATTTAAAGAGAGAGAAGGTATAAACATAAAATAAAATAAAAGCATCTTAAAAAAACCAAATCTTTTTTTCACTGGGTAGAATTTGTCAGGGCCTTAGGTGTGTGTGCTTTAAGCAACCTGAGAAATGTTCTAGGCAGATGGATTCATACTGTTTGGGGGGGGGGGTGTCATGTGGAAGGGTGAAGGAGGGAGGAGCCTGGTGTCTCTTTTAGTGTCATGAGGTTTCTTGTGGGACATGTAGGTCCAGGAAGGGGGAAGTGGTGGTCCGTTAAGAGAAATGAGACCTTCCTTAGGGTCCCTGGCTAAACCTGACATTCGGTAAATCCTTTTTCTAGGAATTCTCCAACTTTAGTGTGTACCAGAAACACCAAAAACCTGAAGCAGGTAAGCACCTGACACACCCACTTTTCTGTCTCACTTCTGGAAATTCTGATCCACCAGGTCTGCAGTGAGTCCCATCATTGAGTCCCATCATTTTCTTTCTTTCTTTTTTCTAATTTATTCATTTATTTTGAAAGAGACAGAACACAAGCAGGGGAGGGGCAGAGAGAGAGGGGGACAGAGGATTCAAAGCGGCTTCTGTGCTGACAGCACAGAGCCCGACGCAGGGCTCGAACTCAGGAGCCACGAGATCATGCCCTGAGCCGAAGTTGGATGCTTAACTGACTGAGCCAGCCAAGTGCCCTGCATTTTCACTGTTAATAGTATCCCAGGTGATTCTGCCACTGTTCATCTGGGGATGAGACTTTGAGAAGCACTGCTTGATGCAGTGGGGACAGAGACCTTCCGCTCCCTCTGCCACTTCCTTCTAGACTCCAAAGCAGGTGCTCTTCTATTTCTAGAGAAACCAGCGCGTGAAGGAAGCGCGTTTCCATTAGAAATGGTGCTAGCCAGTGTGTTTGCGGTAAGCAAACGGCCTTGCTTTTCAGAGGTCAGAAAGATTTCTTTCTGTGACCGAGGTGCCCGGATGCATGACACGGTGTGGTCAGGTAAAGGGAAGGAGGAAGACACTGACAAGGCAATAGAACATGACAGGTAATTTTGTTTTCTTTTATTTTAATTTTCTCCCACACATATATTCAGAACTATCTCTTTTCTTTATTTTTCAGTACTCATTTTTAAGAGAGAGAGAGCGTGCGAAAGCACAAGTGAGGGAGGGGCAGACAGAGGGAGGAGACACAGGATCCAAAGCAGGCTCCGCGCCCTCAGCGCACAGCTGGATGTGGGCCTCGAACCCAGGAAACGTGATGAGCCGAAGTTGGCCACGTAACCGACTGAGCCACCCAGGCGCCCTTGAAATAGCTCTGAATATCCCTGAAAGGCTGCCATGAAATGGAAAATGATGGCTGGGAGAGTGGCTCTAAAAAGTGTGAGCCTGGGACCAGCAGCATCAACGTGACCTGTGGGCTTGTTAAACATGCAGATTCTCGGCTTTCACCTTGAAACCTATGGAGGCAGAAGCTCTGGGGCTGGAGCCCAGGAATCGAGGTTTAAGAAAAGCCCTTCACATGATTCTGGTGCATGCTAGAAATCAAGAAGCACGGACCTGGCAACAAACTGTCTTCTAAGCTCCCTGAGGCAGGGATCTGAGTCTGTTGTACCTCGTGTGTCCCCATTCCCACCTCACCGCTGACGTGGGGCATGGTGCTGATCACTGGAGTGTGGTCATGAAATCGGTGCTGTAAGCAGCTGCCATTCTCTAGTATCTGAACTCCTTCATTTTCAGTAATAAAATCAAAATTATATCAGTTGACCTTAATAATCATCTTATGAGGTTGATAGAGCAGACAATTATACACACACACACACACACATACATATATATGTACAATTGCCTGCCCTATCATATATATATATATGTATATATATATATATACATACCTCCTGGAAATTCTCATTCAGTAAGTCTGGGACAGAGCTGGGAAAGCTATATTTGTAACAAACTTCTGGGGCATTCTGATGAAAAGTGAGCTTTGGTAAGCACCGTAGGGGAAATACTTGTGTAGCCAGGCTTAGGTTACCATAGTAACCAAGCTGAACCTCAGGACCCACTTCTGCAAAATGGGACCATGACGCCTGCTCTACCGACTTCATAAGATTGCCGTAAAAATCAAAGGTGACGGTTTATTTTTATTACTTAACAGACATGCAAGAAATCTCAGATCACACATCCTCCCTTCATTTCCAACACTAGCATTCTCTGGCCAGTCAGAAGTCCACAGTGTGTCTTTGGAAACACCACACCCTTTCTGGAACAAATTCAGCACACACACCCCCCCAAGACAGTGATGCCACAGACAAGGAAAGTGTCCTCAGCACAAGGATGCAAATGAGCATTTAGTATGCCAAGATCATTATGCAAAATAAATAGCTCTCAACTGGGGTGCTTAAGGACACTATTATCATGGCAACAGCTATTACATTAGCCATGACTTTCACCTAAGCCATTCTGAGAGCTACAAAAGTTGAGCACACACTCAGATATTTCTCCGACTACGGTGGGATTAGCTGAGCCCAGTGTGGCCTGCTTGGAAGGAAGTCAACACAAATATAGGAACTAGAATCGCCATGGATATCGCAGTGGGCTTTCTCTTGAAAGGACACGAGATTGAGACTCCAGATGCTTGGTATGATCTCGGCCTTGGGCAAGCCTTTTAGCATTTCTAGGCCTCAGTTTACAAAGTGGGGAATCTGCCTCCCAAGACTGTAATAAGGATCAAATAAGATCGAGGAGTCCAAATGTATGGACAAGTTCAAAGTATTGTCACAGCATTGACCTTCCCTATGCTTTTGATGTAAGAGACAGGGGCCTCTAAAATTAGGGATGTGACCAACGTTGTGTCCTGAGTTCAATCTATGTCGCTGCTATATCTATTTTTATTTCTCCCCCTGGACACCGAGAGTGCACGACTGAGAACCCCAAAGCCCTGCGTGAACCTCAAATACCAAAGATTCAATGGTACTTTTTAAGGCAGGGACATGAGACCAGACATTTTAGAAAGTTTGCTCAAAATAGACCAGACTAAACGGGTTGTTTCCATATTATTCTAATTTTAGCTCAACAATTTATCAGAAGATTCTGTTATTTAGAAGAGTCCATTCCCTCAGAATTTCAATTCATCCTCAGCTTCCTTACTTGTAATAATAAAAAAAGGGGCTTATTTAATTTGGCTTTCTGTCGTAGAACTGGTCCGATAGCCCAACCTTAAAGCACCACAAAAATGAAATCTTTTCTGTACTGTTTATGGACAACAGTTGAACAAGAAATCAGGTGAGAACATAGCAGAAAGAAGAAGCATCTGTAGTTGGCCTCGGCGTCCAAAACCTTGGGCTGTCTTTTCAAGGCTGACTCAGGACTATGGCTGTGATTGATAATTGACATCCTGATGACCAGTTTGCCCTAGAAGCCCTTTCTAGAGCTATGACACTCATTTGTGAAGTGAGAGCTCCCGATCTCTATTTGATTCTCTTTCTCTGGTTGGATGGACCTCCACACACCCACCATCCTGCAAAGGTTGTTTTATGCCATCGGGAATGGGGTGCTTCGGTTCATCAAATATTCTGGCTTAATAAAGTACTTCCCTATTCGCCCTTTAGGGATTTCTGGTGTTCAACGAGTGAATATAAAGCAAAATATAATTAATAACATCGCATCAGGCTGAGCATCAATTTTATGTTTCCCTGGTAATTTAAGGAGGTACTTCAAGGCCTTGAAGGGTTCCTGCGCTACGAGGTGGAACGGCAAACTTGCGTGTGTTCTGTGGCTGTGCAGAGGGGCGGGCACAACAGGATGCTCTCTGCATCAGCTAGACTCTTCCCTCCCGCCTCCCTCTCCCTCCGCCGGCTCTTCTCAGCCCTCTTCACCTTGCATCCCTCTGCACTCCCATCTGCCTGCTGTTTCCTTTTTTAATTTGAATTCCAGTATCGTTAACATACAGTGTTATATATTTCTTCGGCTCTAAAAAGTACCTTTCTGATGAAGTTTTTCTTTTTAGTCCAGTAGAGTTCCCACACGATGTTATATGAGTTTTGGGTGGATGACATGGCGATAGGACAATTCCACACATCACTCTGGGCCCATCAGGATGCTCGGGCTCTTAATCCCCTTCACGAGTTTCACTCACCCCCCCCCCCCCCCCCCCCCCCCCCCCCCCCCCCCCCCCCCCCCCCCCCCCCCCCCCCCCCCCCCCCCCCCCCCCCCCCCCCCCCCCNCCCCCCCCCCCCCCCCCCCCCCCCCCCCCCAATGTCCCCCCCCCCCCCCCCCCCCCCCCCCCCCCCCCGCCTGCTGCTTTGAAACTTCTATTTCCTGGAAATAAAGCAATTGTGCGAGCTAGGGGAAACCTTTGATCCGACATCCAAACTCTAAATCCATTGCCACTCTACAATGACTGGTTAATGACTCTATAATGACAATGGATACTCAAGGCATTACAGTCCCGGGCTGGAGGTTCTGGGTGCATCCATCACTCTGTGGGGAGGGACTCTGCCAAGAAGCCAACACCGACCCTGCACTCTCATCACAGAGGCTGCTTTACGTGGAGCTCTGGGCTGTCCGGGAGAGATGGCTGTCACACTGCCTGCCGTGGGGACCCAGGTACGTATTTTGTCCAAACTGACCTCTGATCTTTCTTACTGTGGGTCAGGGCTTGAACTTCGAAGCCGGAAAGGACCTCAGAAGGCATGTAGTTCAATGATTTTCAACCCTGGCTACTCCCTAGAATCACGCAACGGGGGCATTTAAAGTCCAGGTCCCACTCCAGACCATTAGCTCACTGTCCTAATTACCTTACCTGATTGTCACACGTGTCTGGAGAGTAGGTATTACTGGCTCTGTTGACAGAGAGGCAAACAGATGCTCAATGATGTTAAGTGACAGTGCCCAATGTTACACAGCCAATTAAGTAGTGGAGCTGTGATTTGAGCACGGGTCCTTCACTCCATTTTGAATGTGAGATCTTTCTCTTTGCTGTAAACATTGGAACTCTTGCTGTCACTGTGGGGAGCGGTCAGTCAACAGGGGTGCGTGAGCTTCAGACCTCTCTGCTTGTTTACGCAAACTTCCTGAGAGACGTGACTTTGATTCAGGTCTCAACCTACTCTGGCTCTATCCATTCTGAGGAAGAAATCCACCGTGTTCTATAGGATGTCTCCCTTCAATGGTGTGGTATGGCAGGTCCTTCCTCCTTAGGCTCCTGCTCCCTTCTCTGGCCTCATTTCTCCCACCTCATTTTCTGCCTGTGTGCTAAAAAGTTGGTAGGCACCCGATGGCAGAACACTTGAAATACCAGGCTGAGGAGTTCAAAGTTTGGTCTCTAGCGAGGGGCTGGCCAATAGAACTTTCTGCAGCGAGAGACATGTTCTTGATTTGTGCTGTACAACATGGTAGCCACTGAGTGCGTGCGGCTTCTGAGCACTTGAAAAGTAGCTGAAGGGACTGAGGAACTGCATTTTAAATACCATTTCATTTTAATTGATTTAAAACTACATATATTTTTTAAATCTTTTTAAAATGTTTATTTATTTATTTTTGAGAGAGAGAGGCAGAGGGAGAGGGAGACAGAGGATCCAAAGTGGGCTCTGTGCTGACAGCAGAGAGCTCAACGCAGGGCTTGAACTCACGAACTGTGCGATCATGACCTGAGCCAACGTCAGATGCTTAACCTACTGAGCCCCCCAGGTGCCCCTAAAGTTACATTTAAATAGCCAGGCGTGTATGGCAGCTTCCACATTGGGCAGCACCTATCTAGAGGCGGGAGGGAAAAACACGATATGATACAGTCTAGGAAACGGATTCTGGCGGCGGTATGTCCACTGCACTGAAGGGGACCACACAAAGACCGAGCACAGACACTAATGGTAGACTGCCTGGGTTCAAATTCCAGTTGTGTCTCTTACTAGCTGTGTAGCCTTAGGGTTATCACTGAAGCTCTCTGAGCCTCAGGATCCTCACTTGCAAAACGAGAACTATAGTAGTCCCTACACGAGGGAGTTATCATGAGGATGAAATGAGATAGAAGTCATGTAGTGTTTCAGCACAGTGTCTGGCACAGAGTAGGCATACCTCAGCAGAATTTTGGAACTGTCATCTGTTCATAGCTGAGTGGAGGAGAGAAGGGAAAGGGTCCCGTGTTGTGTCTCTGTCAATTAAAGAATGTAACATTCAGGAAATCATCGCCTAGCTATGGGAGTTTATGGAGAGGATAGAAAAAGGGATCCATAGAGGAGTTGGTGGTGGGGAAAGGGAACAGAGTGACTGTTTTCCAAGTGAACTTCAAAAGCATGGAACCAGAAGGTTCTGGAAGTAAAAAAAAAAAAAAAAAAAAAAAAAAAGCACCAGAAGAGCAAGAATGTAGAGGAGAAATCATTGCTTAGACCCATGCCGTGGAGCTTTTTCTCCGTTTTCTTCTAGGAGTTTCACAGTTTGGAATCTTATGTTTAAATTTTTTTAATGTTTATTTATTTATTTTGAGAGAGCAAGAGTGAGCTGAGGAGGGGCAAAGAAGGAGGGAAAGAGAAAATCCCAAAGGAGCTCTGTACTGCCAGCACAGAGCCCGATGTGGGGCTTGATCTCACGAACCCTGATATCATGACTTGAGCCAAAATCAAGAATCGGACACTTAATCAACTGAGCCACCTAGGTGCCCCTTCTGTTTAAATCTTTAATCCATTTGGAGTTGATTTGTATGTATAGTGTAAGATAAGGGTCCAATTTCAGTCTTTTGCATGTGGATATCTAGTTTTCTCAACCTCATTCATTGAAGAAACTATCCTTTCCCCATTGTGTGTTCTCGGCACCCTTATCAAAGATCAGTTGACTATATATGCATGAGTTTGTTTCTGGGCTCTCTATTCTGCTCTGTTGGTCTATATGTCTGTTTTTATGCCAGGACCATACTGGTTTTACTGACTAGAGCTTTGTAATATATTTTGAAATCAGTAAGTGTGATGCCTCCAGCCTTGTTCTTCTTTTTCAAGATTGTTTTCAGTATTTGGAGTCCTTTGTAGTTCCATATTTATTTTAGGAGTATTTTCTATTTCTGAAAAAAATAGAGATTGGTAGGGATTGCACTGAATCTGTAAACCCCAAGCAATGATTTCTTGGATATGACACCAAAATCACAAGTAAAAACTAAGTACCTGGGACTACAGCCAACTACAAAGGCTTTTATACAGCAAAGGAAACAATCAACAGAGTGAGAAACCAATCTATAGTAGGAGAAAAATATTTGCAAGCCATATATCTGATAAGAGGTTAATATCCAACATATACAAGGAGCTCCTACAACTCAATAATAAAGCAACCAAATCACCTGATTAAGAAATGGGCAGAGACTTGAACAACTATTTCTCCAAAGAATATACAAACGCCCAACAGGTAGATAAAAAGACGCTCACTATCACTGATCCTCAGGAAAATGCAAATCCGCACCACAATGAGATGTCAGCTCATAACTTTAAGATGGTTATTATTGAAAACAAACAAACAAACAACAACAGAAAAAAACCAAAAGATAATTGCTCTTGAGGATGTGGAGCAACTGGGACCCTCGTACGCTGTTGGTAGGAATTCAAAATGGGGCAGAGGTTATGGAAAACAGAACGGAGGTTCAAAAAATTAAAAATGGAACCACCACATGACTTGGCAATCCCACTTGTGGGTGCATGTACAGACCAAGTGAAGGCAGGATCTCGAAGAGACAGGCGCACGCCCCATGCTCACTGCTCATTATTCACAATAGCCAAGATACGGAAACAACCTAAATGTCCACTGGCAGACGAATGGATAAACAAAATGTTATGGTCTTAAAATGGAATAGTATTCAGGGGCGCCTGGGTGGCTTAGTCGGTTAAGCGTCCGACTTTCGCTTAGGTCATGATCTCGCGGTTTGTGGGTTTGAGCCCTGTGTCGGGCTCTGTCCTGACTGCCAGCTCAGAGCCTGGAGCCTGTTTCGGTCTGTGACTCCCTCTCTCTCTAACCCTCCCTTGTTCACGCTGTCTCTCTCTGTCTCTCCTAGAAAAAAAAATTTAAAAAAATGGAATAGTATTCAGCCTTTACAAACAAGGAAATTCTGCCGTATGTGACAGCATGGATGAACCTATAGGATGTTCCACCAAGTGAAATTAGCCCGTTTCAGAAGAACGAATACTGCGTGATCCCACTTGTGTAAGAGACTTGAAAGAGTCAAGCTCACAGAAACAGAGGAGAATAGTGGTTGCCAGTGGCCGGAGACAAGGGGAGACGGGGAGTTGCCGTTCAAAGGTATGTTTTACAAGACAAGTAAGTTCTAAAGATCTGCTGTCCAACACTGTGCCTACAGTTAACAATACTGTATTGTGCACTCCAAATTTTTTAAGAGGCTAGATCTCATGTCAAGTGCTCTTACCTCAATGAAAACAAAAGGCATCTAAACTAAATGGACCGGGGGGTGGGGGTGGGGGTGGGAAAGAATGTGGAGGAGAAAAACTGAACTGGCTTAGAATCTCCAGAAAAAGCATCCTTGGATAGTGGGCGCAGCAGTGGATTGGGTGTGAGGAGACAGCTGCTGATCTGTTGTGTGACCTTAAGTAAGTCACTTCCCCTCTCTGGACCTTTGTTGTCTCATCTCTAAAATGAGAGAGATTTTAGACTAGCTTTCCTTGTTCAAGACACTCAGTGTGTGTGTTTGGGGAAATGTATGCTTTAAAGGTTTGCTATTTTATCATCATCATCACTATTATGTCATTATTATGACTACTCAACAACTTAATTTCCACAGAGTACATTTCTTAGCCACTATTATTGTCTGCGAAATGAGCCCATCCGGCGTTAGTGCTCTCATTTGGTCACTTTCTCAGGCTGAACTTGTTCGTAGGTGCCTTCGCCACTGGACTTGGCCAAGTAGCAAGCTCCTAGTTCTCCTCACACCCCCACCTTGGGTCCCGCTCGGCTTCCACAGTCAACCCACGAGGCTGCCTGA
Source organism: Hyaena hyaena (assembly GCF_003009895.1). Taxonomy (NCBI): domain Eukaryota; kingdom Metazoa; phylum Chordata; class Mammalia; order Carnivora; family Hyaenidae; genus Hyaena; species Hyaena hyaena. The sequence goes on from NW_024080779.1 coordinate 2,687,910, forward strand.
CACGAGCAAAATTTTTCACTCTGCAGTTGTGCAAATTGCTCATTAGGTTTGTAAACATTCTCCACTCCCCTACCCACATATTTTTTGGCTGTGGAACTCTTCCCACTGTTACCCCTGGGGTCTGCACCTGGCGTGTAATTACATTGGGGCCGCCCTGCGGTCTGTACGGCCGCCTGGCCCCCTCCCTCCAGCCCACCTTGCTGTTTGCTCGCAACGTGCCCTCTGAGGCCCAGATCGCCCTCGGAAGATGCAAGGCTTGCCATCTGCCAAAACATGTTCCTTTTCCTTAAAAAAATTTTTTAAATATTTTATTTATTTCTAGGAGAGAGAAAGAGAGAGACAGCGTGAGCAGGGGAGGGTCGGAGAGAGAGGGAGTCACAGACTGAAACAGGCTCCAGGCTCTGAGCTGGCAGACAGCACAGAGCCCAATGCGGGGCTCGAACCCATGAACCGCGAGATCATGACCTGAGCGAAAGTCGGACGCTTAACCGACTAAGCCACCCAGGCGCCCCACCTTAAAATTTTTTTTTAATGTTTATTTTTGAGAGAGAGAAAGAACAGCAGACAAGCAGAGAAAGGGAGACACAGAATCAAAAGCAGGCTCCAGGGTCTGCGCTGTCAGTATCGAGACTTATGCGGGCTCGAACCCAGGACCGTGAGACCATGACCTGAGCGAAAGTCGGACGCTTTACCGACCGAGCCACTCAGGTGCCTCAAAACTTGCTTCGTTTTCAAAGAGCAGAATAGCATAGCGGATGGCTGTGGGGGGAGGGGTTAGGGATGACCGGCAAATCGTACTAGCTGTATTTTCTAAGAAGGCCTGGTGCCATTACCTTTAGGTCATGTGCGAGTGACTAAGACCACTCTCATGATGAGCTGGGGGCTGCAAGTTTCTTTCTCCCATAGCCACTCTTCCTCCCTCATGGCCTCTCACCCCTCCAGCCCAGTGTCATGTGCTCTAGAATCAATCACAACCAAGTGTCACAAGCAAGCAAGTGCCCAGTTGGCACGGTTTTGATGGTAATTCTCAGCAGGCCAGTTCTCACGGTTAAGCTGGGGTTGGCAGATTTAGCAAATACAAAACCAGGAAGGGGCGCCGGGAACGGAGGGGCTCAGTCGGTTGAACGTCCCGCTCTTGATATCGGCTCAGGTTGTGATCCCAGGGTTGTGGGATTGAGCCTGGCGTGGAGCTCAGCACTGAGCGTGGGGCCTGCTTGGGATTCTCTCTCTGCCCCTCCACTGCGTGTGTGCGCACGCAGAGGCATTCTATCTAAAATTTTAAGAAGTCTAAAAACAACAACAACAACCCAGGAAGCCCAGGAGATTCGACTTTAGGCGAAACGATGTAAACTTGTTGGTGTAAGTACATCCAGTGCAATTTTGGGGACATACTTATGCTAAAAAAATTGTCATTCATCTGACAATCAAATTTAGTTGCACAGCCTGTATTTTATCTGGCAACTGTAAATTGGGTCCCTTAAGTGGTGTAAGTTAGAGAACTATGAAGTTCATTTGCACAAAGATGTTGCCCTTGCTGGCCTGGCTTATTGCTTGAAATCTTTGCCATACACAGTGTCCTTCATGCCAGGCATCAGAAGCTTCTGGCAAAACATGTGTATGACGCGGGAGAGGTTGGACATTGAGCCATTAGCCAGTATTTACTTCCTAGCCCGGATTAGTTCTGCAGGTTGAATTCACAGATCGTCTCTTGAGGTTCCAACAAAATGGGACACAAAACAGGTGACTCTAAGGTGGGAGCGAAGAAGATGGGTGGGCTGGGACTAGAGCCAGCGTGGTGCCTGAGAACCGACAGTTAACCTCGTGCACAGAAAGTCACTAAGACGACAGGACTGGAGAGGTGTTGAGTTCAGCCCCGGGCCTCCCCAAATACCTCCCCTGCTACAGCCTCCGTGCCTCATAGGGTCATTATTAGTCTTCCCTTTGGGCTGCCATTGCTTTCTCTCCGGCATTCTCCTAGCCCGGAGCCCTCTGTACGTCATGAAATGATCCCAGAGCTACGAGTCAGACCTGAGTTCGAGGCCTAACTCTGCAACTCACTAGCTGTGTGACTTCGGTTGGGCAAGCAGGATGTCCTCGCTCTTATTTCTTCGTCTCTAAGACTAAGGATTCCTGCCTCGAGAGTCTCGTAGCATTGTTCTGAGGAGCAAAGAAAACCTTGTATGTGTACGTGCTTTGAAAACTAGTGCTGACAAAATCCGTTAGTGTTAAAATTCATGTTCTCTTGGGAAGGGCAGCACAGTCCTGGTGACTTGGTATACGAGCTAACTGCTCTCCCTCAGTGGGAGAGGTGGGCCTTAGGAAGGCGAGGGGGTCAGCAGCGGTAGCTGCTTGGGGCCAGTGTGGGCAGGAGGAAGTGCCTAGGCAAAGAAAGCTGTGCCTGCCTCCCCCCGCCCCCCCGCCCCCCAGTAAACCGCCAGCTCTAGCAGTTTGCCAACCACTGATCCTACGGCATGAGCTCAGAGCAGGAAGGCAAGCCTGGAGGGACGAGGTACACAAGACTCCCTTGAAATAATGCGGGTGGCATTCATGAGTTCTCAAGGAAGAGCTCCAAGTTTAGGGGGGCAGGTGGCCAGCGGAGGTTTTGAATCTACCAGAGGAAATTATCCTCCCTCTGTGTGCCCAGGATAAAATCTCAGAGCCAGGGAATGTTTGTAAATGGACTCTCTCATTTAAATAAATCCCACTTAAATATTTATCAGATCATGAATATGCATGTTTCTCTCTCTCAGCGCTGGAAAGAGAACGGGCATGTAATTTTTAGATGGCACATAAATAATGTAAGGGGGGGAAAAAGGGATCTTTGTTCTGTGTTGACTGTGTATTTACAGCATCTCAAGAGGTCTTGAAATAATGAACTGATTTTTCCCCTTCCTGGTGTACATGTGCACGTGGAACTTCACCTGTCCTGTCTTTAGGGTGATTTGCACTCATCTGTATCCTCCGGGAGAAATTTCTGGAAGCCAGAAAATGAAGCTGGTCAAGCTTCAGTTAACAATGAGTTTGTTAGTCATAGTAACCCATACCTACCCCCCCAAACTGGCTGTCCCCACCTCAGATTGGCCATAATAAGCCATACCTACTCCCCCCCCCCCAGGAACTGGCTGTCCCCACCTCAGATTGGACAGAGCTCTTTCTCCACTCCCCAGCTCAGATGCTCAGAAGATAAAGGCCTGGAAGGCACTTCTTTTTTTTTTTTAATTAATTAACTTATTTTTGAGAGCAAGCAAGGGAACGAAAGGGAGAGGGACAGAGAGAGAGGGAAAAAGAGAATCCCAAGCAGGCTCTGCACTGTCAGCATGGAGCCTGACCCGGGCTCGATCCCAAGAATTGTGAGATCATGACCTGAGCTGTAATCACGAGTCAGACACTTAACTGACTGAGCTGCCCAGGCGCCCCCTAGAAGGCACTTCTTTTTGTGTGTGTGTGTTTCTTTATTTTTGAGGGGGGGGGTGGGGCAGGGTGAGTGGGACAGATGATCTGAAGCAGGCTCTGCGCTGACAGCAGAGAGCCTGATGTGGGGCTTGAACTCATGAACCATGAGATCATGACCTGAGCCGAAGTCAGACAGTCAACCGAATGAGCCACCCAGGTGCCCCTACAAGGCACTTCTTAAAAAGCAAATGTTGGGGCGCCTGGGTGGCTCAGTCGGTTGAGCGTCCGACATCGGCTCAGGTCATGATCTCCCGGTTCCTGAGTTTGAGCCCTGCATCGGGCTCTGTGCTGACAGCTCAGCGCCTGGAGCCTGTTTCAGATTCTGTGTCTCTCTCTCTGTCTCTGCCCCTCCCCTTCTCATGCTCTCTCTCTCTCAAAAATAAACAAACATTCAAAAAAATTAAAAAAAAAAAAGCGAGTGTCACTGAGGTGTGTAGCACTTGTCCACCCTAGCCAACTTGGACTTGGCTCGAGGCATCAGGTAGAGTTCCAGCGACAGGAGAAGAAGGGTGACTGCGATGAGGGATGGGGGATAGATGGACAAGGCAGGGCCGTAAGGTGCCCACGGAGGGGAAGGGAGCTACAGACAGAAGCACTCCTACTTCCCCCTTCCATTTCGCTGAGAACCATTTGTGGCCGGGGCCCAGGGCTTGAGCAGGTAAGAGGAGAGGTACCCTTACCCTGAGTTGTCTGCTGGATTCTGTGTCCCTAACTGCCCTGTCACAGCTGTGCAGTCAGGGCTTTGGGATTAGGCGTGATTTGCCTGCTTTCTGTACTTCTCTATCAGTATGAGGAATTGAGAGACGACTGGCTTATCTTTTTGCCCGAAAGCATCTTTAAAAATAACATCCTTTCCTTGCTAATAAGAGAGCTGGAAGTTCCTGTCAGTGTGGAGTAGTAGAAAGCACACTTGCCCGGGAAGTTAGGAAACAGGGCAGCTAGTACTCGCTTCAGCACTCACTCGGGAGTGTGGCGTGGAGCAAATCACTTAACTTTGCCTCCGCTTCCTTCTCTGTAAAATGAGGATCAGGACAGTATCTCCCCGTAAAACAGTTGTGAAGATGAAAGTGGAGGTTGCATCTAAAGAGCTTGGTGCCGAACCTGGCACTTGGAATGCTCGGTCAAGGGAGGGTTATCGGTCTGAGGAGCTAGTTACCCAATAGCCCCCACACTTGCCCCACAAAGCCGGAGTCCATCGTTGTCAGTAAGGAAATAGTCTTTTGACCTGAAATCGTGCAGCAGGCTGGTGGCACAGAGGGATTGTGGGACTGGATGTAAGGACACTTGGACTTGGGCCCTGTGTTCCCTGCTCATTAGCTGTGTGACCTTGGACAAGTGACTTCCCTTTCCTGGTTATATAGATTTTTTTCCCCCCATCGGTAAACTGACAATGATAAACCTGCACTGCCCTCCTCACAGCATGTGAATGATGCCAAAAGACATGGGAAACATGCTTATAAGGGTAAAATGATAGGTTTTCTTTTGAACAGCATTAATTAAAATAACTGACTGCTCTTCCAGTTAAGCAATAATTTCGATCTCTCAGTGACATATTAGGTGAGCTCACACAAGCAAGTCGTTTATGGAGATATTTCTCCAGTTTCAAGTTGAAACATTCAAAGAGCACAAAGGATTGGGGCCAGGAGAGAAATCAGATTTGCAGAGCTCTATATAGCTTATCAGGAGCGATGAGGAATTATGAGGTCGGCGAAAAGGTTGCTTTCCTTCTCTCCCTTCTCCTAAGATGCCTTGTTAAACTGAAGGGGAAACAATACCGACCAACACAGTGATAAGAGGTCTAGGATTTTCTAGAGCAGGTCAAATTTCATGTCTCTTTCTCCCTTTCTAATAAGGTGATTCCTGAAGTTAGCAACTAAATGAGGTTTCACGTCGATGTGTTTGCAAAGGCACTTTGATCATTACCCTAAGTAAGAATACCTATCATTTATTGGATGCATTTCCATTTACCGGACACTCCAACTCTGCGAAGTACTTTCACCATATCTCATTTAGTTCTTCTAACAGTCCAATTAGGCTGATACTATAACCATTGCCACTTTACAGATGCTCGGGCGGGTTTCTGCCCGACGTCACACAGCTGATCGATGGCGGGGGGTGGGACCGAAATCTTCAGGCCTGCCTTGGATACACCAGAATGGAAAGAAAACTTGTTGTCGGACGGCGTGTCCTGTTTCTGTGTTCAGAAGAGATGGCCACGGTACCGTGGACATCGGACATCTGCTTGGCGGGGACGACTCCCAAGATAAAGTGAAGAGGCAGCTGCGGTTCGGGGGATGCTGACCTTAGATCTGTAAGGCCTGTCAGTGAGGGTGATTATTCTTTCGTATCTGGTCGTCTTGAAGGCCATAGAAAGAATCCTTCCCATGATCTCTCCCCAAAAGACCAGAGATTCCCCGTGCTCTCAGTTCGCTTTCTTTTCATGCCCCTCCTGCTGGGCGAGGCACACAAATGACGGGCTCCACCCAGTCTCAAGGCCACGGCTGCAGGGAATGGGCCTGCAGGCGCAGGGAGACTGGAAGGGAACCTGCGAAAAAGACCCGCTCGTTCCTCCCTTTCTGAACAGTTGCCAGCTTAAGCCAAACAAATGGAAGACCGTGAACGGAGCTTCGCCTCCCGATTCTAGGGTTCCGTATGCGCTCTGTGAATCCAAGAGAGCCTAAAATGTGTCAGAAGAGACATATGCTCCACTTGCTGTCAGCTTATTAAAAAATGAAAATATGGATATATTTTTGGTGGAGCCACTGGCTTCAAGATTTTCCAAAGAGGTTGTCTGTTCAGCTTAAGTTGCCTTTAGGCACTTCTATTTGCTTGTGAGCGAGGAGAATGCCATGTTCTGTTTTATTATTCTCCCGAGCACGCGCCCAGTAAAACCACCGACACGCACTGGTCCAGCGCGCGCAAGCCTTCCCTCGTCTTCAGCAATGGGCCTAGCCGGAGCGGTACGTGGGACAGACGGAGGGCTGCCTGTGACCGCCCTCCTCCATCACCAGCGCCGCAAGGCTTCCTTCCTTTGGGCCCGAGGCTTTCTGCACTCGCCTCAAACAGGAGATACCTGTGTGAGGCTGCGCATCAGTCATTGCTGCCTCCACGTAATGTAAATGAGCCTCCCAGCTCCCTTCCTAGGAACAGGTTCTCATTCTGATAGGGGAGAAGCAAAATTAGCACATGGGAGAGGTGAGCAGGGTTGCCGCAAAGGTACAGAAGAGACCAGATCGGTCAGCGAAGGGCCTTCGTTCTGTGTCTCAGTCGTCTCCCCTTTCCTGTGACCCTCGTAAGAGTGTAATAATGATGCCGACATTGACAGAATGCTAATGAGGCGCCAGGAACTGTTCTAGGTGCCTTTCGTGGACGTGGTTGGCACAACAGACTTATGATTTAGGTACAATTCTGATCTCACTTTAAGGTTGAGGAACAGGCAATCCAGAGCCTAGAGACTGTGGCCACTCTTGCGAGCCGTGGGAGGGCCCCAGGGAGTAGATCCTGGGAGCCCCTGGGCTGATGAGCATTTGTGGACTATTCGCCTTTAAAGCAGTGGCTGTGTTGACTTGCTACTGGATGCAAAGAAAGGATAGAAGCGACTGGATCCTCTGGGTTGGGAATGTGGAAAGGTGCAGGCTCTTCCACTTCTGGCGGGTTAGAGCCTCACTGAGAGCTCTGTAACTCCGCGGGCACAGAGGACAAGCCCGCCTTCATGCATCTTAACCACTTATCTACAGAGCAATTCTTTGAGCTTTACGCAACCGCTCAGTCGTATTCAGCATCTGATTTTAGCTTACGTCATTATGCCATTCCTCTTTATTCCTGTGAGATACAGTGCAAAGTATATTACTGCCATTATGTAGATAAACGCATTGAGACGGAGTAGAAAAGGCTTAATATGATAAATCTGTGGCTAGCCTTTAGATTTTTGGAATCCCACATTTTAAGTAGAATTACAGATTAGGAGACTTACCAACTTGACAAAATATGGGGCCAATCCATTTTTCAGAACCTGAAACCGCGGACTTAGGAACTTTAAAAACCTTTCCAGCTTGACATCCAAGTTTTTTTTTCTTTTTCTTTCTTTCTTTTTTTTTTTTTTTTTTTTTATGCTGCCATCCAGTACTGTGCTAGGCGGATAAAAGTGGCAGGGTAGCAAAAATCACTGCGATAAGTCCTAGCACTTACTCTGGAAAGTTACCACATTGTTGACAAGCCATAATACACTTATCTGATTGAAAAGAGTCAAAAAATGAAAGGCAATGACTAGTTTTGGCAAATAATATCGTACAGCTTCCTGCCATACTGTGCCAAATGGAAACCGGTTATTCCTTCTCCAGGATTTTCAGGAGGAACACACCTCTACCAAGAGCTTCCCAACAGAGGAAGAGACCTGACTAATCTCTTTTTGTTGTTGTTTGTTTGTTTATTCCATGTGTGTGAGACAGCGTGTGTGCATGTGCAAGTGGGGGGCACAGAGAGAGTGGGAGAGAAAACCCCAAGCAGGCTCTGCATTATGAGCACAGAGCCCGACGTGGGGCTCGATCTCACAAACCATGAGATCATCACCTGAGCCCAAATCAAGAGTCAGATGCTTAACTGACAGAGCCACCCGCCCCCTGACTAATCTTTAGAGATTTTTCTCAGCCTCTCAGAGGTACAGAATGCTTCTGTGTAATCATTCTGAAGTTTGCTTGTGGAAACCTGTAAATTTTATAGCTGATGCAATTGTTTTGAATTCCTTTAAAAAACTTTTTTTAATGCTTATTTATTTTTGAAGGGCAGGAGGGGCAGAGAGAGAGGGAGACACAGAACCCAAAGCAGACTCCAGGGTCTGACCTGTCAGCACTGAGCCCAAGGCGGAGCGCGAACCCACTGGGCCGTGAGATCATGACTTGAGCCGAAGTATGATGCTTAACCAAGTGAGCCACCCAGGCGCCCCTGGATTCGTTAAGCAATATAAAGCCTCACGTCAAATCTCTTTAGCAAAAATCACCGGACTTACAACGTCTATTGTTGACTGTCTTTGTTCCTGATTTATGTCGTCACTTATTATGGTTTCAGGAATAGGCCTGGTCATTGTAAGATCAGCAAAGTTTGTCTTGGGGGCCTTGACATCACCACTTTTCTCCCTGAATTCAGGGTCCCTCCCTCTCTTTTCTTCCCTTCCCTTCATCCACTTCTATCTGTCCGTGCAACTATTTTGTATCTTTTTCCTGCTGGTTCCTCAAAATGGTGCTTCCTGTCTTTGGGGGAATTTATAATTGAAAGGACATCTTTAAAGATCCCTTTCCCTGGGGTACCTCCCTTTATTCTCATGCTCAGCCAAGCCTAAGTAGCATAGAAACAAGGAGGAAAATCTGTTATTAAAAGGCACTATTTCATGCAACAGAAATGCCCTTTGGCTTATCTGTGCCTGGCTCGCTTCATCTTGTATGGATAATTGAGAACTGATTGCATTGGCTCTCGGGTCACTTCTCACCCTTGTCACATTGCCTACACAGACATTTTGAAAGAATTTGCTTTATTTACCCTTTCACGAGGAGCTGTGGAAATTGATATCATGCTACTCTTGTCTTCAGAAAATTCATGTGGATCTCTAAATGCCATTGGTTGGTATAAAATAATACAGTATCTATACCTTAGCTCTTGAGATTCCTCAAATGTTAATTAATGACTCTGCATTGACTGAGACTCTGGGACCATCTAGTGTACTGCAAGGTTGTCGTCTAGTCAGAGACCTCGAACTAAAGTTCCCAGCACTAAAATATTTATTCCTCTTCTAAGCTGGTTGGACCAGGGAGGCGATACCATTTAGAAAAACATTTTTTTAAAGGAAGGTGATATCTTTGGTGAAGAAGTGGGGTCACAGAAGGATTCAAAGTCAAGGTTACCCCAGTATATAAGAGGCAGATGGGCGATATCTAATGTATGACCTGAGGATACAATCCACCCAAACCCTCCTTCACCAGCTCCTCAGAGCCCCTCAAATCTCCATTTTGTTTTTAGCGAAGGTTCTGTCATTCACTCATTCATTTGCTCAATGTACAAATAATAATCATCATCTAGGTATCGTACTATACTTAGCACTTAGCACAGTGCTGGCAGAGAGGAGTAAGACTACCATTTCCAAGGAGTTCACAGTCTTTGGGGCAAGATAAACACATAAACAAATAATAATATTACTACTACTACAGTACGAGCAGATCTATACTAGAAGGGTATACAAAGTGCTTGGGCCACAGGGCAGGCAGCGGTGGACACCTAGGCCTGGCGAAGTGAATGTTTGACAAGAACTTTGAAGGACATGTCATTTAGCAGATAGCGTGTGTGTGTGTGTGTGTGTGTGTGTGTGTGAGGGAGGGGGAGTGGGGCGAAGGGGCTGAGCGCCAGAAAGTGGGGACAGTATCTGCAAAGGCATGGAGGCAAAAAAAAAAAAATCAAGGTGCAGTGCATGTGGCATATTGAACGTACCACAGTTCCAGATGGCTAGAGTATGGAGCGCTAGCAGGTAAGCCACGGGAAGAGACGAGGCTAGGGAAACAGGTCGGAGTTTAGTTGGATCACGTAGGCCTTTCTGAGCCACGCTAAGAGGCGAGGACGTGATGCCATCAGTAACGGGTCACCACTGAAAGCTTTTAAGCAGGCGGGTGATGTGAAGGTTGTTGCCTGGAGGTTAAGACGAGGGAGGTCAGCTGGGAGAATGGTGCGGGAGGTGACGGCAGCCTGCACTTGAGTCAGTGCTGGTGCGAAGGCAGAAGAGGGTCTTGGGTGGTGAGTGAGGAACGACGAAGAGGGAAGATTCAAGAATCAAGCTTCTGCTTCGGGCAGCTGGGCAGGACCATGGAAACACAGGTGGAGGAGAGAAATTTTCTAGAAAGATGATATTCAAAGAGTTCAGCATAATGAGCTTGAGGTCCCAGTGGGGCATCAAGGTAAAAGTTTTAGGGGGAAACCTACACAGATGGATGTAGACTTGGGGAGAGCCGCTGGAAAGCCCAGGTGAACCCGGAACTGTCTTGTGTAGTGAAGCATTCTGAATCTTTAGAGAATTTGGATATGGCCCAGAAACAGAAATGTATTATTATCCAGGAAATCCATAGCATCTTGGGTAGGAAGCAATGCATTCATTTTACAGAAGCTTTGGTACTACAAAGGGCTATGTGGGTCTGTGGTTTAAGAATGTGAAGGCAGTAAAGGTCTTAAGTGGGGGGAGGGTACACCTGTTCAGGACTCCAGCGAAAAGCTTGTTAGAAGAAGCCTGTGAGAAGTGTGTCGTGGCAGTTCCTGATCTGGAGAGCTGCCACGAAGGGCTTTAACATCTACTGGGTCATCGTCCTCTACCAATTAGGCCTTGTTTCCTTTTCTCCTCTGCCTAGCGGGATCCAGAGAAGGTTAAGGGCTGGGCCGGGCACTGAAGGGTGAGAAAGAGGGAAACGTGTGTGTGACCAAGTTCTCTGGCTCATTTCCAAAGCCAATGTGGGCGAACGTTTGGGTCTCCATTACCCTCCCCAAGAGTGGTTGAAAAGGAGTTCTGGATTCGTTACAGGGGAACAAAGAGAAAGAAATGGATGTGCTGTACTAGCCCACGGCATTTTAGAACCTGAGAGAATCACTGCAGATTCTACTTACTTGTTTACATGTGTGCGCTCCCCTTCTACACGGCGAGCTGCTTACGGGTAGGCACTCTTTTCCATTCAATTCTATAACCCTAGTAATGCCCCTTTTGACACACAGCCCTACACTCAGGAATTGTTAGTTGAAGAATGATTGAGTCCACCCCCTCGTTTGCAGAGGTGGGATCTGAGGACCACAAAGGCTCTGTGACGTGCCCAGGATCACACGTGCTACTTTGTGGCAGAGTTGGGCACGGAGTCGATTCTGGCTTGATGGTGCTTTTCTTCAACACCCTTAGCTGGGCCAGTCCCCTCTCACAACACGGTGCTGTTCTTGACGTGTGGTTAGAGGCTCTGATTATCTGAGAGTAGAAAGAGTGTTCCTGGGGGCGCCTGGGGGGCTCAGTTGGTTGAGCGTCCGACTTTGGCCCAGGTCTCACGGTTCGTGAGTTCGAGCCCCGTGTTGGGCTCTGTGCTGATGGCTCAGAGCCTGGATCCTGCTTCAGATTCTGTGTCTCCTGCTCTCTCTGCCCCTCCCCCAGTCGTGCTCTGTCTCTCTCTCAAAAAAAACAAACATAAAAAAAAAAAAAAGAAAGACTGTTCCTGGTGAACGTTTCTCTATTTCTCAACATTCCTCTCCACCTCCTAGATGCATAGCAGACTCTTGGGATTATCTTTAAAAACCCAGGCCATGGAATGGTGGCACTCTATGTGACCATTTGCCTACCAGAAGGCAAATATGTCCCCTTGAGTCTGCTGCGCAATTTGTGGTGACCCCAGTTTAGAGAAATCTCCAAGCATCTCTTTCCCTTAATAACTATCGGTCTGTCATCCTTGAATTCATCTAAGCTTTTATTGGGGGGAGGGAGAAGCTATTTTTATTTTCAGTCTAATCCGCCGCTTGGTGTAATGAGTTCCATATGTTTCCTCCATTTTCTACCTGCTGTGAGAAGTAGGGCTTCCTTCACTTGTCCTAAACTCACCTCTATGGGCTACATGCAGGTAAGACACAAACACACTCTTGCACACCTCTCACACACGTGATTTTGGAGGGAAAATGACCCCGCGATTAATTGTTCCCTTTGCTTACAAGCATATTAAAAATTCAAATGAAAGGAAGCCGAAGCAATGCAATTCAAAGTGAACACAGTGGCAGCTCACTACCCCAAGGAGAAAGTCGTAAATCCTTGACAAAACGGAGACCCGCGACGCAGGGATCGGTGGAAATAAATGAGAAGCCTGCTACGGAGTGGGTGCTTGGCCAAGCAGTGCCTGCCTGCAGTGAGGCCGAAGCGGACTCGAAAAGTTCAGTGTGGCCCAGGAACATAACCTGTCAGCCTCCTCGCCTGACATGATCTTAATTAGCCTCTGTGCTACTGCCGAGAAAGCCCGCTGAGGCAGTTAGCACCAGAGAATTAATCAGATCGTTTGTGGAGTCGACAAAGCAGGACAGCAGCCGACACTGGCAACTTATTGACTGGAAAGGATCCAGGAAGATGGGGAGAGATGTAGTCTCTGTTTGTGCCCCGACTTTTCCCCTGAATGAAGGTGCTCCATAGGGACTGGGAAAGACGGGGGGAGAGGAGGGTGGGGCAAAGCGAGCTCTGCTCCGCCTTTACCTCCCACTTCTCCCTTGCTTCCGTACACTTTTCTGCCAAAGCATCATGTGTAGCGGTGCTGATGCCAAACAATGTGTTTGACTGCAAGAGAGAGGGAGAGAGAGCACTGTTGATTTTGTTGCAAATTGCACTTTTGCTACAGGATTAGTTGGGAAGTTGGAATTTTGCCAGTATTTTCCTCCCTCCTTTTGTTTACTGCCTATTTTCAATAGCTCTGTAATTGCTTTCCATTTAGTAAAAGGAACATTGTTCCTTTTTTTGGTTTTTCTTTTAATTGTGTTTCTTGCCCTGAGCTCTGAGGCTTGGGCGCACTGATGGGAATGCCATGTTGTTTTGGTTCTAGATACCAACTTGGCCTTAGCAATCAAGGCAAGGTCATTGCTAGGGGAGGCATCTGGGTGGTGGGCTCAGAAAAACGTGTGACTTCTTCCAGGGAGCCTTCCCGGATGGGTCCAACTTGTCTATGGTGAACTCTCTCTTATTTGGATTCTCACACGACTTCAAATCTGCACTACACAATCTTGCTCTTGCCTTATGTTGTTTCGTACTTACCTTCATTTCCTGTCTCTTATCTTCTTATCCTGTGTCTCTGACCATAATGCAAGCTCTTCAAAGCCGAAGTCTCTACCTGCTATTGAACATAGCTCTTAACACCAATCTAGGCACAGTAAGAGACACTCAGTAAACACAAGATTGGAGATTTGGGGGTGGGTACCGGCCCGCATGCTGTGGGTCGTTCAGCAGCATTCCTGGCCTCTACCCACTACTGAAAATGTCTCCAGACATTGCCAAGTGTCCCGGGGCGGGGGAGGGGGGGGCCAAAATCACCTTCCCTCCCCATGGAGGACCACTGTTCTATAATGATAATAAAATAATAAGAGGTAAAATTCATTGAGCACGTTACTGTGTCCAGCTTGGTGCTAAAGACGACATCACGTGCCTTCTTTTGTTTATACTTCCATAGCACTCCTGCTCTGGCTTCCATTGTTTTCTAAAGGGGCTCCAGGGGACGAATCTTAAAGCCATGGTTGTAGGTCTATACCACAGTCTGTCTCTTCCCCCGAGGAACACTTAGAAGAGCCTTCCCCAAGGACCTCTCGGGCTCAACTCTGAATTTACAGAACACATCAGCCAACCCTTAATGGTGTCAGGACCACCCATTCATTGACAACTAGATATTCAGCTTGGTGAGGGTTAATTCCTCAAGGAGCTTGATGAAAAGCAATGGAAGGTCAGGGCAAAAGGAAGCCTGCCAGCTGTCACCTCCTTTTTTCAGAGATGTGAACACCATTCCGAACAGCTAATGCGTGGCAGGGGGCTAGAGATTTCTTTCTTTCGCTCTTACCATGGCATTTTAGCTCAGGAAGCAGAATTTCCAGCTAGCCCACCGAAGTGTCATGCCTGCCCTGAATCCTGACCAGCTGTCTTGCAAACAATGCAATCGGTCGCAAGAGGCACAGGGCAAAAGAAGGTGGACAAACAGGTGTGAATTTGTCCTTCTACGGGGCAGGGTGACGACCCAAGGTACATCTCCTGGCGGTAACACCATCTCCGAATATGACGGACAACCCAAGAGAGAGAATTTGACATTTTGGCTGACTGTGTCTCTGGAGAGGGCTAGATCTCTGGCTGCGGAGTCCATTCAACCTCACATTCGCTGCCACCAAGGAGTTAATGACACATTAAAATTAGTCATGTTGTCTGATGGAGAAATATTCTACTTATGGAAAATACCTTTATAGGAAAACTGCCTTTCTGAGTCTGAGCTGGAAATATTACAGTAAACAGGATCTAATCACAGCGAAGCCTTTTTTCAGCTTTGCATGACAGCTGTAAAATATGACAGTATTTATTAATAGTTGCTGCAGTCTAATCTGCAACATTGGAGAGCTACAGCAAAATATGTTAAGCTACTGAGAGAACAATTTCCACAGTAACTAATATGAAAGGGTAGTTTAATGTCTTGTGATTTTTTTTCCCCCTACTGATGGTCCAACCCCAGGAACAAGCTACTAAGCTAATAACCTTTGTGGAGAGGAAGTGTTTAAATGATAATTTATTTCAAGAGCTGACAACAAATTGCTCTGCACTTTCTCTTTTTATGCCCCAAAGCAGTCAAGGATGTGCAAATCGAAGTATTAAAAAATATGACAGCTTCAGTATTTTCATTTTCAATGAAATTCTCATTACAGACATATGTACAGTCTTTTATTCACAATCCAGTCCAAACAGTCATTCACTATTATTATTGTGCAGGCTCTCAAGATGCTCTCATAGTTGAAGACTCATCACAATAGATTAGGCAGGCTGCAGAAGCTACCGAAAGTCTCAGGTACTGTCAACCCCGATTATTGCTGCTCAAACTAGGGGAATTTAATATCTGTCTCTCACAGGGTAATGTACTCTCTGGGCCTTCCTAATTTATTCAGAAGTAAAAAGTAGCTTGAATTTCAATAAAAACTCTCCTGCCTTTGCTTTTCCCAGAAGGCAAATGGACATGACTAGAATTGGAGCCATCTGTTACCTTCGCACATCTTTTAATCAGCTCTTAAAGTGGAGGAGAAAAAAACAATCCATGATGGTCCGTCCTTCTTCTTCTTTTTAATCAAGGTACCTGCTACTTTTTAGCCATGGTAGAACCTATCATCTGTCTCTCTTTGCTTTCTTCGTCTCCAACCAAAAATGGTGCCTTAGTGATGGCGACCTGCAGGGTCAGATCTCTCTATGCTCTGGGAACTGTTTCTGCCCCAGAGAGGAATCCCTGAGTTCACTTCACCTCAGAGCCTGGTCCCCACCACAGGCAATCCCCCACCCCCGGTCTGGCTGCATTTACTACTTTGGCCACTCATTTGCTCTTTAACCTGCATTTGTGATCTGCTGCCTACCTGGGTCCCTGGAACTCCAAGACCACGATTTCCTGTGTTCATTTGTGGACACCAGGCTTTAAGAAAGAAACTGACCCCTGGAGTACATCCACAGGAAGACACCTAGGACAGGGAGGTCCTCTGAAGAACGACAGAAGGAAAGACTATGGGAACAGATAGTACACATTTTCAGACGTTAGAAGTGTGGGAGGTGGTGGGGCGCCCGGGTGGCTCAGTTGGTTGGGCAGCCAACTTCGGCTCAGGTCATGATCTCACAGTTCGTGGGTTCGAGCCCCGCGTCGGGTTCTGTGCTGACAGCCAGCTCAGAGCCTGGAGCCTGCTTCCGATTCTGTATCTCCCTCTTTCTCTGACCCTCTTCTGCTCATGCTCTCTCTCTCTCTCTCTCAGAAGTAAATAAAACATTAAAAAAAAAAAAAGAAGTGCGGGAGGTGGTATATTAGTCCAATGTACAGCCTGCATAGACCATGAATGCGGCTCACATGGGTTGGAATCCTGGTTTGGCTACTTCAGCACACTAAACTGTGTGACCCTAGGATCCATCAGTTAGCCTTTTTATGCCTTGTTTTCCTCAGTCGTAAAGAGGCCGGGACGCCATGTGGATTCAATGTGATAATCCATAAACTCAGGGCCTCGTTTGTGATGAGTGCTTATAAGAAATGGCAGCTGTTTTTATCAAACTGCTTTATCTTATTTATAATTTTATCTTATAATAAAATGATGCCAATAATAGGGATTTATTGATTTGTGCCACTGACTGGTATTGGCATGTGTATGTGTACACATGTGCACGTGTGTGTGTGTGTGTGTGTGTATAAAAAGGAAGAGGGGAGGAGGGAGGGAAGGAGACCAAGAGACAGAGACACAGAGAGAGGGGAGAGAGAGATTCTGTGCTTTATTTGGGAAAGTAGAACTGGATGCGAGGGACGAAGCCAGGTTGTGTACGTAGGTGTTAAACAACGACGCACAGGAGGGTGTGTGGAATTGAATCCAGTCAACCTGAAAATATTCCTCTGAAGAAAAGCCTTTTCTTCTTGTCTGGGGGGAGTCTCTTTACCTCTTAAGCCCTCAGGCTCTTCCAACATTTTCCCATTCTCCTCGCTCTCTGGCAACACTTCTAATCTTTCCACAGTGGGTCTGCTCTAATGAATGCAAATGTCATTATTGGATGAGGGAACAGTTGGGTTAAAAATTAATTTTTCCCGGGCCCCTGAGATAAATCACCGTCTCAGCAACAGGACTGTCAACTCTTCAAAGGCAGGAGCTAATTCTGCCTCTCTTAAATGCTGCCAGTGGCCTGGCACAAGCTAGCACCTGTTGCCGCCGCCCGTGTTACTGCCACAACTTTCTAGAGCAGATAGAAAGGTCTTTTAGGAGGCTGTTGACTTCCGGAGAGTTACCTGGGAACTGAGTAGGGAGTTTCAGGTTGAGAATGGGGAACAGCAGGGGTTTATTGAACACCGGCAAGAAGGTAGGGAGTAGTTGCCTCAAAGGGCACTTAGAACTATTATCTCATTATCTAAGCTGAGAGAGCCGCAGCCTGGGCCAGAATCTTTCATCTCTGTGGGCCGTGCCCATTGAAGGCAAGGAGAGTTGTCGGGTGCGCGAGAGAGTCTGGCTGCAGTTCTCAAGTATGTTGCCATTCTAGGGGAAATGTTAGCACCACAGAGAACTAGGTCACTTGTCCCCAAAGACAGGTCTAATAGAAAACCGGAAGAGGTGGCCACCTCCCTGGCATGGCTTTAGAACTTTCTGTACAAGAACGTGTCTGGACAAGGGACCTCCCAAACCGGACTTGCAGTGTCTGGGATCCCAGAATCGGAAAGCCACGCTCTGGACTAGGGTTCTAGTCCACAGAAGGCCCTTACCCGAATAGAAATTTCCTCCCTGGATGTACTAACACATCAAGTCAGTCCTAGCCACGGATAAATGAGCATGAGTAAATTGGTCAGCTGAACTCTTGTCACTTGCAGAGAAAGACCATTAATCAGTGGGAACAGACTGGAGGGCAGGAAAGTTTTAGTGGAGGTGTAGAGGCAGGTTGGGACAGAGATGTCAAGGCTTTGCTCCCACAGGGGACAGCAGGTGTAGGTAAGTGTCACAGTGGGGAGTCCTGGGTAAATAAAAAAAGGGATGTCAATACAGAGGAGAGGGTACAGAGGGGCAGATATCTCACTTAGTCAACCTCATACTTTTTCCAAGAACTGGTTTGTTGTGCATACAGCACCAAGGGCATAATTTTCAACTTTGTATTAATGAAACAACATAGAAACGAGACGTTTCTCTGCAGACAGAAATCCACGTGTAGCTAACAAAGCCTGGAAATCCGTTTATCATTTCAAAATTTCAGAGATAATATTACCCTGATTGCACTACAAATCTTTTTCTTAAGTTTATTTTTGAGAAAGAGAGAGAGAGAGAGGGAGGGAGAGAAAGAGAGAGAACATGTGGGGGAGGGGCAGAGAAAGAGGAGACAGAATCCCAAGCAAGTTCTGTGCTGTCAGCATAGAGCCCAGAGTTGGGCTCGATCCCACGAACTGTGAGATCATGACCTGAGCCGAAATCGAGTTGGATGCTGAACCAAGTGAGCCACCCAGGCGCCCCTGCGCTACAAATCTCTTAAATGACCTCACTGCTTAACCCATTTCTCAGCCTCTCACTAAACCCTGCCCTCATACAGTAGAGTCACATCATCTGTATATTCAGGTGCTCCCTTCTGTTTTTCTGTCTTCCATTTCTCTTTTGGGTAATTTAAAATATTCTAAAATTCGATTTCACAGTTGTGATCTCTCCCCATAACTTTTATTACTAAAGCAACAGTAATCGCTACAATTGATTATTGTAGACAATGAGAAGAGACACAATAGATACTTTATTGAATATTTTAAAGAACTGTACCTCATGGTATGATTTATACACTGGGTTCTCTCTCCCCCCTCCTTGCTTCCTTTCCTTTCCTTTTTACCTCCCATCGTCCCTCCCTTCCTTCCAGCCTTGCTTGCTTCCTTCCTTCCCTTCTTTGGGAAAACACTATGTCCCCAGGTGCTGTGTACCAGTGTCGGCACAAAGTATAAATCTCGGGGCTAACCAGTCGTTTCGTATCACTCTGGAGAGACGGGCTTGGGCAGGTATGTAGCAGACCCGGCGAAACAACAATGGAGAGCACTTAGGTGAAGTGCCAAGTGAATGACACGGACAGAAGGGTTCTGTGGTGTTGGGAGACGGGCAAGATCTCCTCCTGCCCAGTCACCTCAGTACACGGCATTACCATCTTACCCAGTCTCTCAAGCTAAAAGCCTAGTAGTCACCCAGGAACCCTTCCTCTCCCTCACATCCCACAGTCAATCTGTCCCCAAGTTCTGTTGATTCTGTGTCCAAAATGTATTTCAACTCCATCCACTCTTCTCCATCGGCAGTCTGGTCTAAGCTGCCATCATTTCTCACCTAAATAACCACAATAGCCTTTTAATTGGTTTCCCTTCTTTCACACTTGCACCACATTCTACTCTCTACAGAAACTTAGATCACGTGACTCCCCTGTTCAGAATCCTCCAAAGACTTCCCAGTGAAGGTAGAATAAAATTCATACTCCTTCCCATGGCTCCCGTCCATTCTCCGTGGCTATGATCTGCCTCCTGTCTACCTCTGTGGTCTCGTCTCAGGCCACTTCCGACCTCCTCACTACCCTTTAGCCTCACTTGTCTTCTTTTAGTTCTTCAAATGTGCCCAACTCTTCCCTGCCACAGGGCCTTTGCACTTGCTATTTCCACTGCTTGAAACTCTTTCCCTCTATTCTTCACATGGCTCTCTCCTAATCCTTTAGTTCTCAGCTTAAATGCACCTTCTCAACAAGGCTATCACTGAGAATCTTTTTTTTTTTAAGTTTTATTTATTTATTTTGAGGGGAGGAGGACCAGAGGGGGGAGGCGGAGGAGCAGAGAGAGAGGGAGAGAGAGAATCCCAAGGAGGCTCCACACTGTCAGTGTGGAGTCTGATGTGGGGCTCTGAAATCAAGGGTTGGATGCTTAACTGACTGAGTCACTCAGGTGCCCCATATCACTGAGAATCTTTTTAAAGTTGAGTCTTATCTGTTAGGGTAGATGCAAAAACCATGTCTATCTTATTCAACGTTGTGAATGAATGAATGAATGAATGAGTAAACGGCTATGAGCTGGTGTGGCCAGAAAAGGCTACCTTGGAGAGGTGGAATTTGATGTGGGCTTTGAAAAATGGAAGCATGGGCAGGGTTTTCATAATCAAGATGAAGGAGAGAATTTTAGGTAGTAGCGGAAGTCAAGATGGTGACACCAAGCATGGTTCTGGCACATTTGGGAAACAATGGATAATGGAGCTGCCTGCAATGGAAGGTTCTCATTAGGTAACACAGGAACAATAGTATTGTTAGTTGGATGAGGCATAATTATGTTGACTCTTAAAGAATAGACTATTTTCCACCCCCCCCCCCCAATATGGGCAACAAAAGCCATTGAAAACACTGGAACGGGGTCATGGTTCAGTGTTTTAAGAAGGCTTTCCAAGGAGGAAATTAGCGTAAAAGTTAATAGAAAGTATTTCCTTTTTTTTTTTTTTTTTAATTTTAGAGGTGGGGGGACAGGGGGAGAGAGAGAGAGAGAAAAAATCTTAAGCAAGCTCCACATTCAGCATAGAGCCTGATGTGGGGCTTGATCCAATGACCCTGGGATCATGACCTGAGCCAAAATCAAGACTTGGACACTCAGTCTATAGAAAGTATTTCTTAAGCAGACCAGATTAGTCCCACCAGCTAAATGGCTATAGAGAAAAAAATATATCAACACACACGAGTAGGAAAGGTTTCTATTGGCTCGAAGACCATACAGTTGTCCAAATGATTTAGTGAGATGATTTGAGAAGAGATGCAAGGATAAGAAACAGACCTCGATGGACTTTGTTTCTTTCCCTCCATTGGGCAAAGAAGGTTCGTGGGAGATGAGGAGAAAATACATGAAGTCTATCTTCTGCTTTGTTATAAATGTCCCTCTTCTCTTGCCATCCACAACTTACACATCCTTTAAAGCCTAAATCCTCTAGCCATCTTTCTCTGAAAACTCTAGTTTCCTGGATTGCTTCCTTTTCACAATTCTTGTAGCAATCGGAGTCTGTAGTGTAGTCTTCAATTTGATAGTGCTCTATGTTGTTCATAAATTGTTTCATGAATGTTCTTTTCTGTCCACTCCCATTGGAACTGTATTATATACTGATCTATCACGAGACTCGAACACACCATTGGGGGTTGATAACAACTTGCAGAATTGCTTGACTAATTAACTGAAGTCAGGGTTAATAGCAAGATACAAAGTATCTGTGTCTGCTATAATATCTCAACAAAATTATAGAATGCTACATTAAGAAGAGGGGTGCCCTAGGGAAGGAGACAAGACCAAGAGAGCTTCAGTTCATTGGTCAATGCCAGAGAGCTAGTTAACAGCAGAGCTTGAACTTGGGTCTCCTGCTTTAGGTTCACGAAATTGGTAATATTTCAGAAATAAGTACCACAGGCAAATACAGGCTTTAGTATTTTCTCACAGTGTTTGATGGTGCACTGAAATGGGAGTGAAGAGTTCTTTGGGTTTCCAAAAGCAAAATGGTTTTTCAAGTTAAGTTACCTAGAAAGACCTCCTCTCCGGGTACCACTCCGGCAGACAGGACTTCCATTTGCTTCTTCCTTCTCTGAATCAGAAAGAACCATGCCCAGCCTATAAGCAGAGTTACAGGCGAAAGCGTGGTTTTTGGGAACCTTCCAGTAGTAGGATCCCTTGGTTTTACTGAGGAGCCCCTCAAAGATAACTGGGCTTTAGAGAAGTCTATTTAGCTGAATTATAATGTGTGTGCTTTATCTAATTAACAAATACACCAAACTGTATACCACTTATGATCAGACCCTTAATTTCTGAGACTGTTTCAATAGAATGTGTCCTCGATACGTTACCTCACTATTTGAAAAAGACATCCATTCGCAAAGCCCAGTTTGGCACTCTCTACTCAGTATTTCCAGAAGGTCATTGTTGAGGCCCTATAAGCTGAAGACTTGATGTGGCCTGGTGGACCGAGCCTTAGAAGCCGGAAATTTTGATACCAGCCTCACCTCTGTGGTTAAATGGTTAAGCGAAAAAGCACATTTCTGTGGGCTTCAGTTTCTGATCTACGAAATGGGGATAATTACACTCTCCAATAGGGTTAATTTTCCAAAACTTTCCAGCTTATGCCTCTTTCTATTTTAGACAAAGCTGCTTTTACTTTGTGAATTTTAGACCACATAAATTATTTTGGTGGGGAGAGGGTTCTTTTTCCACAGCAGTGACTCAACCAGGAGAGTCCCAAACCCCTTTTCAGGGCCGGGGGTGGGAGGACATATGTAGTTTGAAAAACTAGATTCTAAAATTACCATTGCATCAAATTTTTGGTCTTGATTGAAATTCTTTTTTTTTTTTTTTTTTTTTTTTTTTAAGACAGGGCTTGAACTCATGACCCTGAGGTCAAGACATGAGCTGAGATCCAGAGTTGGATGCTCAACCGACTGAGCCACCCAGGTTCCCCTTCGTTTAAATTCATTTTTAATTTAAATACAGTTTTAAAAGAGTATTCCGTTTTATTTATTGAAAGAGAAGGAAACAAACATGAGTGGAGAAAGGCTGAATACCACTGTTCCGTGAATATTCAAAGAGCAGAACAGATGCCTCTTCTTACCTCTCTCTGTGTCGTAGAGGTACACAAACTTCTCCCACTTGTAGTGACCCAGCAGACTCAGGATAGCGCCCTTCAAGGCTGGGCGCATCTGGATGACAAACTGCACATCTGCGTCAGTGGGGAAGCTGGGCGTCACAAAGGATGTATGCAGGGCCCCACAGAAGGAGGTCAGAGTGTTCATTGACATCTGGTCATAGAATCCAAAGATGGCGTACACCCCTCTTGAGAACTGGGAGCAGACTGCAATGAGAAAAAGAGCAAGACATTTTAATAGTCCCACAGTCCCCTGTAGGGCTGGAAAGACAACGTATAGTTAGGCTTTTGCTCTAAATGACATGCCTCAAGGGAAAACCAAGACCTCTGAAATCTCTAGACGCCCTTGCCCAGCTGCCCAACAGGGGAAGAGTAAGGAAGGGATGAATTTATTTGATAGAGTTGCATAGTCTCTATGTCTACCATGAGCAAGAAACTAAGAAGCTGTGAAGGAAAGGGGTGAAGGCTGCCTTACCCTCTTTCAGCAACCTTCCCAGCTCACCCACAAGGCACGTGGTGTTCTTGTACTTACACCATAGCTGTCCAGCGCTCTTTTAGTGTACCCATACCAGTATCAGGGTATGACCGTCTTGTGTCCCACCCCTTTCGTGCGTTTTCCGCTAGATGACAATAAGGACTGAAGATTTAGTCGGACAAATTGCCAACGTGTCTGCTAGGAAATGCGTTACTCCTCTTAGGTTACGTAATGCTTTAGCCATAGTTAACGATATGATGAAGACCCTTAATGTTAGGCTACTGATGAAGATTTCCGATTCCAGGCAGGCCAATGGAAGACTGGCCTTTCGGTGCCCAACGAGTCATGTGAGGTAGGTGTAATTGGCAAAGTTCTACCTTGCTCCTTTTGCATTTACCTTCCAGATCTATCAGCTCACACATAGAACTTTTATGTCCTTCATTTTTTCTAAGTAGGCCACACCACCACCTCTTCCCTCTTCTGGCCCAGATGAGCTTAAAAAATGTGAACCAAATTCAATATTAGCTTAAGTAGAACATAATTAACAAAGCAAATCAGCTACAACAAAACCGTGTGGTGCATTCCCAAACCAAGTGGAAATGATCTTTAGATTATCTGCTCTGCCGCTCCCTTCCATTCATGCGAAGCCGACAGAACAGGCAGCTCAAAATGCGGTGTGATTTAAGGAATCCCGCACGGCCTCCCTTATCTGCTAGGAAGCCACTGTCAGGCTTACTTTTTCAGGTGTTGAAAAAAAAAACAAAAAACCTCTGTGGTTTGGGAAGGGGATTAAACAGAATCTTTTTAAGCTGTTAGCACGTTAAGATGAATTAATATGTCCTACGTCCGATTAGACACTGGGTAGAGTGTGTAAACAGGCAAGTTTTGAGAGGGAAGGGTGGGTCGGAGAGGAGAATGTAAAGGGTCTGGAGTGCTCCCTGAAAGGAGAAACAGTGAAGGTACTGGGCACCGGAAAGAAGGGAGATGTTGCAAGTACGAGGAAGGCAAGTGGGAAACCAATTAATTTATTTCTTGACCCTGCTGTGAGAAACAGAGGGTTCTCAGGATCTGCGGGATCTTGCTTTCCCTCCATTCTATTTAAACCTATTATTGATCAAAGCTGTTCCCCTTTGTTAGCCAAACTCATAAGTCATCGGCTTAAGGATAGCATCTCAAAGGTGATTACCAGTCACCTAGGCATCTCCATCGGGGAAGACAAAAGCCTGCAACTTGAGGCATTCTAAGTGACCCCCAAACACATGCATAAAAAAGGTCTTTCTTGGGGCGCCTGGGTGGCTTAGTCGGTTAAGCATCCGACTTTCGCTTAGGTCATGATCTCGCGGTTCGTGGGTTCGAGCCCCGTGTCGGGCTCTGTGGTGACTGCCAGCTCAGAGCCTGGAGCCTATTTCAGAGCCTGTATCTCCCTCTCTCTCTGACCCTCCTTTGTTCACGCTCTCTCTCTCTCTCTCTCCTAGAAATAAATAAAAATATTTTTTAAAAAAAGGTCTTTCTATTAAGAGGAGAAAGCCAATTACAGAAGTGAGTCTGGGGCACTTCATGACAGGGGGCCAAAAGAAGGATTCAGAAACAAAAAGGAAGAGGCTAGATGCGACCTTGCCTTTGGTTATCACCAAGGAAGACCCTAAGGAGCGTTGATTCCCAAACTGATCCTGGAAACGGAGAGGTTTGCAGTACCGGTCAGATCCTGCCTGGTGCACATCATCTTCTATATAAAATTGACAATAATGATCATAGCCACTGAGAGCTTTGTATGCACCAGGCACTAGGCTAAGTACTATACGAGTATTATTTAGTCTTCCCAACAACCTCATGACATATTGCTATTATTTCACAGATAAGATTCTGAGGCAAAACGATGTTCTGTATCTTGAGTGGAGGAGTCAGGATTTGAATTGGGATCAGTCTGACTCCCAAACTCATACTCTCTGGGACCCCAATCCAATAACGACATTAAAGAGTAGGTATTGGTCCAAATGGGACAGGCTTTCCAGATGTAGCAAGTAAAACAGAGGATTCCGTATGCCTCAAATTCATACAAATATCAAAGAACTATTTGTTGTTTACCTGAAATGCAGATTTAGCGATCGTGTATTTTATCTGGCAATAAGCAATCACAGCCCTTCACTGAACTGTATTCAGGCGGTAGTTGGTAATTCTTGGAGCCATACCAACCAGCATGCAAGGTCCAAGAGAAAGATGAGGATCTGCAAACCCTAGACCAAAATCGTTTCATGGGGAAATGCAACATATTTCCACCAAGGAGAACCCCAGTCTGACTAAATTATGGACAATAATTGAGGGGGAAATTAACTTGAAGAGAGGCGAGCTTATAGTTACGATCCACTTAGAGTTGTAAAAAGCCTTTCACATTGGAAGGAACCAAAATGAAAGTAGGCACGTTATAGAAGTGAGATTCTGGTTCATAAAAAAAAAATCTTGTGTTCCTCTTTTTTTAAATTCTTTTTTAATGTTTTATTTATTTCTGAGAGAGAGAGAGAATGAGCAGGGGAGGGTCAGAGAGAGGGAGACACAGAACCTGAAACAGGCTCCAGGCTCTGAGCTGGCTGTCATCACAGAGCCCGACGCGGGGCTCGAACCCACAAACCACGAGATCATGACCTGAGCCGAAGTCGGACGCTTAACCGACTGAGCCACCCAGACGCCTCTTGTGTTCCTCTTATAATCATTGTGTTTGAACCTCAGGGGTATAGAATTAATCATTAGTAGTTCATATATGGACCTTTCATATTTCACTTATGACATTTATTTATTTATTTATGAACACCCATGCGGAACACACATAAAACCATCACCCAGCCCAAGAACTACATCACTGATACCTTATTTTTACCTTCGTCTTCCCCCTCTATTCCATCTCCCTGTTTTGACATCCTCTGGCCCTCCCTCCATAACCACTATCCTCAATTTTGCATTTATCATTACCTTGGTCTTTTAAAATGTGCAGACACACACACCTAAGCAATACAACGCTGTTTGTGCTTGTTTTAAAACTTTATAAAAAGGGAACCATATTGAATATGTGAAAACCAGACCACAAGAAGGAGCGCCCAGCGGGGCGCCTGGGTGGCTTAGTCGGTTAAACGTCCGACTTTCGCTCGGGTCGTGATCTCGCGGTTCGTGGGTTCGAGCCCCGCGTCGGGCTCTGTGCTGACTGGCAGCTCAGAGCCTGGAGCCTGTTTCAGTCTGTGACTCCCTCTCTCTCTGACCCTCCCCTGCTCGCGCTGTCTCTCTCTCTCTCTCCTAGAAATAAATAAAAAAGAATTAAAAAAAAAAAAAGGAGCGCCCAGTGATGTCTTTCAGCCTATGTGTGACAATAAGGAGAATGAGACAAAGGAAAACCTTATACAAATGTGTGAACGAGCAGGTGCAAGGGAATGGAGTTGTGGCCCAGACAAGGGACTTAGGAGTAGTATCGGATCAGCAGCAACCCTCAGGCAACACTGGGCTACTGTGGTCCAAGAGACACATGGCGGTGGACAGCAACAAGAAGAATGTCACGAGAAAATCAGTAAATGTTATATTCCCTTCATATAAACAACAGAGGTGCAGCTGCCCTGCAAATCCGACTGGGCACTGTCGCCTTTGCTCTATCTCAACATACAGAAGTAATGTAAGTCGGAGGCCCAATGGGAGGGATTCGAGAGTCCACGGATCGTGATGAGCACCGAGGCATGTACAGAGCTGTTGAGTCGCCATATTGTACACCTGAAACTAATGCAACACTGTATGTAGACTATACTGGAATTAAATTTAAAACTTAATAAAAAAAATAAAGGAAGGCCCAGTGGGGAAGACAACTGCCATGTGAGCACAGGGTTAATGGCCTCTGAGAGAAGCTGGGGCCCGGGGGAACCTGTGAATGGCCGCTCGCGGCATAAACCCGGGCCCATTCCCAGCTGTAGAAAGTAAGGCTGAACAGAATGCTGTGCTGACCCAAAGGGCAGTGTCCATGTTTTTTGATTCCAGGAAGGTTTGAACTAAACGGTACCAGAGACTATTTTGTGCAGTGTTTTTTTTAAAGTATAGTTTTTCATGTGGAATCATTTCTCCAAATGAAATTTTATGTGGAAATGTCCAATATATAAAAGGGATAAAGTAAAGCTCTCCTGATTCAACCCAGTCCACCGATGCCTCCCTATCATAAAGAAACTGTGACACAAGTGTCTTGGACAAGGTCACGCCGTGAATTGTGAACCAGTTTCTTAGCAATGCTATAGCAGCATCTCTCGACCATCCCCACTCCGGAGCTCTGCAGGACGACAGGGGTCAGGATTTGCCCAGCACGAAAGTGACTTCCCCTCAATGCCAAGCTCTCAGCATAGACGGTTCCACCCAGGATGTCCCAGGCCTCATCTGCCTCCGGCCCCAAATACCAACAGTCAGATCAGGTGGCAGACAGGTGATCTGTTGGAACTCATGATTCTTTTGGATGCATTCTGTTACCTTTATCTGAGTCCTTGATGGAACACACCCACTTGTTTCTATCAGAAGATGAGTTCGTGGTAACATGATAATGGAAGAAATCATGATCTTGGCAATCTTCAGTCACGGGAAGCCATCTATTACAGTGCTGGGCACATAATAGATACTCAATTAATGCTAGCTGCTTATTCATGCAACAAATATCTACTGAGCACCTGCTATGTGCCAGGCACTGTTGTAGGTCCTGGGAGATAGAGGAGAGAAAAAAGATCCTGTCCACTTGGAACTTACATACTAGTGAGGAAGAAAGACAATAATAAATGACACGAGTAAAATATAATGTCTCAGTTATTAAGTGTTGCTTTGGGAATAAGGTGAGGAATAAATGAAATGGTACATGGAAAATCTTTACGGTGCCTAACATATAACTTGGGGGCCAAATGGTTCTTTTTCTGTTTCCTTCCTCTTTCCAACCCTTCCCAGCATACTTTGCCCTGCTAACCCCATCAGGTTATCCTCAATGTCACACTGAGCGCCCAGGTGAGCATAGCTTTTCCTCTCTTCCCCTTCCCCTTTAGATTTCTTCTATGCTCTTTCCTATTTTATTTCCTGGGGAGTCCTAGTTTAAGAAAGAAGCTCTGCTCTTTTGGCTTGAGAATGTGCTATTTCCTCTGAATCTTTCCTTCCCTGTATAACGCACAAAGTGCTGGTAAAATGCTGTCTCTTCTTGGGACCTCTGTGCGCTCCCAGTAGGAAATATCTTGGTCGTCTCCTCCCTAATGGTGCCTGTCTCCATCTCTTCTTACTAACAAAACACCACATTCTTGTTTAAGATGCCATTTCTGACTACATCCTGGATTCCCGGGGGGAAGTATAGCTCCAGTGTAGCTCCTGGCTGTGTTCTCTTCAATGGTGACTGACAAGTAAGGCTGGAGCCAGCTGTCACGCTTTTATTTATAGTCCCCGAGTCTATAGGGTCGGGACAGGTATTGTTAATGTACAATGTAGCAGCTAATTACACCACCCATATTCCAAAAGGTATCATTACAAAAATGTCAAACAACTTGATTACCCCAAAGATCAGAATAGCAATATTGCATATCATTTACAGAACACTTTTCATAGCCTTTTGAATCAGGGGGAAAAAAGGAAACTGAAGTCTCTTGCTGACTTAATGACCACATGTGAAGCAGGCAGGAAGAAGAAAAATACAGCTGTGAAGGAACCGATGGAGACGCACCACAAGAAGATTCTCCAGGTAATACCATAGTACAGTGAATTCCAGGCGATCAAAGAAACAGAACTCTGAGGGACCTTACCAGATTACGTAGTCCAGTGCTTTCTAAAGCTGTAGTGTTGGTCCATGGTGAGTTTCCAGTCTGGTGAAGTGTGTGTGTGTGTGTGTGTGTGTGTGTGTGTGTGTGTGTGAGTGTGTGCGTGCCCACGTGTGTATTGGAATAAGCTCGACACCTGTTCTGTTTCAGGAAGGACAGTCCTTTTCTTTATATCATGTCTATTCTTCATTCCTGTATGTAGTCCCTTCTCTTCTGAAATGATGCTGATGTTAATGAAAAATGGCGTGTGTACGTGCGTGTGTGTACATACATATGTACATGTGTATTTCATCTGCGTGGTAGACCAAATAATGTCCTCCCAAAAGATGTCCACGTCTTAATCCTCCAAATCTGTGAATTACGTTACATGGTGAAGGGGAATTAAGGCTGCAGATGGAATTAAGCTTACTAATCAGCTGACCTTAAAATAGCAAGATTATCCTGGATTATCGGGGTGGCTCAGGGAAGCACAAGGGTCCTTACACGTGGATGAACAAAGCAAAACAACAAAAAAAAAGAGTGCCAGAGTGATGTTATACGAGAAAGACCTGACCAAGCATTGCTAGCTTTGATGCCGGAGGGGACTGTGAGCTAAGGGATGTGGGCAGAGTCTAGAGGCTGGGGAAGGCAAGAAAATGGATTCTCTCCTAGAGCTTCCACACAGGAACGCAGCCCCGCTGCATTCTCTGGTGAGACCCCTACCAGACTGCTGACCTACAGAAGTGGAAGGTAATTAACCTGTGCTATTGTAAGCTGTTAAATTTGTGGTCATTTGTTAACAGTAGTAAAGAGAAAATGAATGCACTTAACACAGCAAGATTTAAACGTTGGTAACTCTACATCAATATATACTCCACTCACCCTTTTCCCCCGCTTAAAATATTACTGATATGAGGGGCGCCTGGGTGGCTTAGTCGGTTAAGCGTCCGACTTTCGCTTAGGTCATGATCTCGCGGTTCGTGGGTTCGAGCCCCGTGTCGGGCTCTGTGGTGACTGCCAGCTCAGAGCCTGGAGCCTATTTCAGAGTCTGTGTCTCCCTCTCTCTCTGACCCTCCCCTGCTCACACTGTCTCTCTCTCTCTCCTAGAAATAAATAAAAAACATTAAAAAATTTTTAAAAAAATATTACTGATATGAGAAGGTCAAAGTTTGGAAACTAAACATCTAGTCTAATTTCTGATTCAGTACAGGAACCACCTGCTGTGAGGTCATATTACTGCTCCTTGAATACCTCTAGTGACAAGGGAGCTCACTACTTACAAGTACCCTTCTCTTGCCTGGTGGCTCTGATACTACGGAGCTCTTCCTTAACCTGAACCAGACTCCACCTGTTTGGGCTCCCGAGTGCCACATGATATACCGAACTCCAGTTGTGCATGACCCTCAACTGTGCTTTACAGGAAGCTCAAAAATACAACTGATGTACTCAAGAGATACATAATGGCTATGAGCTATTCAAGTGTGCGCATTTAGTCTCTCAATGCTGTCTTCTTCCTGTCAGGCTAAAAATTTGCTACAAGATCCCATCTCCCCTTTGATCCATGCCACCTCCATAAACTATTGTTCTAACTCCTTTTTTTTTTAAGATTTCTTAAAGTTTGTTTGTTTATTTATTTATTTATTTATTGAGAGAGAGAGAGAGAAGAGAGTACGCACACAAGTGGGGGAGGGGCAGAGAGGAGAGACAGAATCCCAAGCAGGCTCCGTGCATCAGTGCAGAGCTGGCTGTGGGGCTCAAACTCATGAACAATGAGATCGTGACCTGAGCTGAGATCAAGAGTCAGATGCTTAATCGACTACACCACCCAGGTGCCCCTAACTCCTTCTTTACCATCATCAGTAACGACGGGATGGGGACCTTGCAGCCATCTGCGTCTGCAACCTAGTTGCTGCTCCATCATTCCACCGAACCTGCTCTCTCAAGCTTGACGATGACCTGCTCGCTGTCAAACCCAGCTCTATTCACAGACATCATTCAACTTGACTGCAGAGCACCATTTGATATTGTTGGCCAAATCCTTCCTCTTGAACCTCACTTCTGTTTTAAGAGCACTAACCTTTACTGTTCCTTCTCGCTTTCCTCTTGCTCTACCCCCTCGATGAAGATGTGCCCAAAGATTTTGTCCTTGGCCCTCTTTTCTTCTTACTCGAAATGATATTGTTTTCATTCCACAAATATTTGTGGCGTTCCTTCTATGTGCCAAGCGGGGACAGGGGTCTTGCCTCGCCATCTCCATACGGTTGGCTTCAAAGTCCATGCCTCTAGCTTCAGACGCATTCCTGAGCTCCAGATCCATATTTCCGAGTGCTCACAGACTGGCCTCACCCGGAGGCTGGCATATTCACACGCTCAGTGTATTATTTCTCTACTCCCACCGGCCACCGTGGATCGCTTCTCTTGTCCCTGTTTCTCCTAATGCATTGTTCTTCTTCCAGTCACCCAAGCCCGAGTCTTCAGGGCTATCTTTGACTTCTCCCTCTGCCT
Source organism: Hyaena hyaena (assembly GCF_003009895.1). Classification (NCBI taxonomy): domain Eukaryota; kingdom Metazoa; phylum Chordata; class Mammalia; order Carnivora; family Hyaenidae; genus Hyaena; species Hyaena hyaena. The sequence goes on from NW_024080779.1 coordinate 2,718,996, forward strand.
CATCTCCATGTGTCATTCTCCTGTGATACTCTGTCAATTCGACTTCTACGACGTGTGTGGTATCTCATTTCCTGGTCACCTTCAGGTCACGTTCTTATCCCTTCTCTCCTAGACTATGAGAGTAGTCTCCTAGCCCGTCAGCTGCCAGTCCACCCTTCCCCCCATCTATCACTGGCACTGCCATCGCCTCACTCTGCCTTCTTTCTTTCCCAACTGTCCTATCCAAATATACCCCTCCTAACTCCCGTTTCTGCAAGAATCTGCTCTGAATATGCGTTGTGAACGGACTAAGAGATGAATCTTCACTGGGGGAGCCCAGGTGGCTCCATCGGTTAAGCGTCCGACTTCAGCTCAGGTCATGATCTCACAGCTTGTGAGTTCAAGCCCCGCATCAAGCTCTGTGCAGACAGCTCGGAGCCTGGAGCCTGCTTCAGATTCTGTGTCTCCCTCTCTCTCTGCCCCTCCCCTGCTCACACTCTGTATCTCTCTTTCTCAAAAATAAATAATAAAACATTAAAAAATTAAAAAAAAAAAAAAAGAAATGAATCTTCACCAGTAAGTCAGTTCCGGATTTCTCAGCCTTGGCAGGACTATTGATATTTCGGGCTGGATAATTCTTTACTGTGATGAGCAGCCCTGAAGTCCTACTCTGATATTTGAGGACAGCAGCACTGCCATTGCGACCCAGGTGTGAAGCCCGAAATGCCTCAGAACATTTTCAAATATCCCCAAAGGGGGGGGGGGGGCAACTTCACTACCTGTTCTCTCCTCGCTCCTTGCTCCCCAAGAGGACCACAGGGTGTGGTGTTCTTACTCTCCACAGAGAACAAGGCCTTAACCGAATGAAAATGCATACATATCTGGAACAACCCAAAGGAGTTATTTTCGTGGTAGAAAGTCAGGAAGGGTGGATATTTTGAACTCTTCAAAGCCAACCATACAAGCAGATACCTCCCTGCTCCAGCTCTTAAATTGGCTATTTGTGTTTAAACTGGGGATGGAAGAGGGGGAGAACTAGATAAAAGATGGAGGTGGTGGGGTCGGGCGTGGGATAGTAGGCAGCTTATCATACCTTCCTTAGCTTCATCTGGATCAGCCTCCTCCTCCCCACCAAACACCCCTTGGTCTTGGGTTCTAGTAACCACAGTGGGTGCTTCTAAGGTATCAGAGGCAGGAGAAGGTGTCAGCCCCATTCTCCAGCTGATGATTCCATGGTTTAATTACCATCTTTGGGTTAATTCCCTTGAACATTTTGTTCAGCTCTCAGGAGTACACTGCCTTCCGACAGTCTAACTAGTTATTTTTGCAATTACATGGCATGTATCTAAACGCTGGCAAAGAAAACATTCATTATCAACATTTGATCCTACTTGAATATAACGGCTTGCAAACGCAGGCATTAACATATGAACACATGTATTTTGGAAAATTCGGTTTGCAACTGTAAGGGCAATCCACCCTTCCATGATGCCGGGGTGGGCTGGGGTAATGGGGTGCTTTTTAGGCCCTTTTATATCAGGAGAACACGGTTAAGCACTGGAGCTCAGGAGTTTGAAATTTTTCGCTTCTTCATCAATTAATTTCTTCATTCGCCGAATAAAATCTGGAGTTCCTACTGCATGACAAACATGGCCTGGGTGCTGGGGTACAGCAGTGAGCAAAACAGATAGGACCTCTATCCTAGTGGTACTTGCGGCCTAGAACTGGCAGCAGATATCAATCAATAAAAGAATCACACCAATGTGTGGTCATCGTGTTGTAAGTACTGAGGAGGGGAGGGATCAGGGTGCTCTGCGACCATGTGACAAGGTGGCTTTGAGGCAAAAGGTAACTGAGGACTTGACACGTGAGCTGACCCCTCAGACTAGAAGACCGCCCCATGCAGACAGAAGAGCGCTTGCTAAGGCTCTGAGGGAGGGCACATGGGAGGCACTGAACGGAGACTCGCCTGGCTGGAGTGTGGCCAGCAAAGAGAAAGGTGCCAGAGGAGTCTAGGGGGAGGTAGGGACCCGACCGTAGAAGACCTTGTGGGACCCTGGTAAGGAATCTAGACTTTATTCTAAGGACCATTAGAGGAAATCTTGGAAGGATTATGGGTATTGCATGAACTGATTTACATTTTTAAAAGATTTATCCAGCTGCTGTACGGACAGTGGCTTTATGGGACATTGATGAAAGCAGGGAGAACATTTGGAATGTTAGCCCTGGAGTCCTGGTGAGAGAGGAGAGTGGTTTGGATCTGAGTTGTGGCAATGGGGGCAGAGTGATTTGGTGTTTCGTTTTGAGGTCAAATTACTGGTTGAACAGCCTGGAGATAGTTACTTAAACTCTTCAAACCTCATTTCTATACCTGTAACAATTGGGATAGCAAGTTTCTGCCCCATGACATTGTTGTACTTATTAAATGGACATGTTCAAAGTGCTTGGGACTCTCATATAAGACTCTGCTCAATTGATCAAATGGTATCTGTTACTAATATTATCTTTAAGATTATTTCTCGGTGCTTTTGTACTGTGATGGGTTTTTATATGGTTCAGCCTCTGGTTTGCTGTGTGACCTTGGGTCAGTCACCTCACTAGACCCGGTGTCTGCCATTCACCCACGTCTCTCTACCAATCATCTAAAGCGGTCAGGGGCCTGTCTTGACTTACAACTCACTTGACGTGGGATTTAGCACAGCTCTTCACTGAAAAACAAATTGATCCAGTGATCCAGTCACAGTCAATGAAACAATTTCTAAAGCCGGGCAGGAAAACGATGCATTCTCATGATGCCTTTGAATCAGCCGTAAGATTTGCCATAGACAGGTAAGAGCTTTGAGTCTGATATCATACCATGAGAGCATTTGAAACCCATTTTCTTTAATTCTGCCACCCGTGCTGGGGTGGGCTGGGGAAGGGAGGGTGAGCCAAGGCCCTAAACAAAAATTATTCTTAAAAGTTAATTAATGGTTGTCTTGTCTCCTGTACGCTTGAAAGATTTCAGAATTTAAAATAAAACCATATTACACATAATAAAATGTGTAGGTCCATTGTGAGCTGGGAAGATATACTTTTACTTCCCACTGGGTTTGAATTCCATAGCATCACGTTCTTAATACTGAGTGTAATGGCCCGGCTCACCCCCTCCAGCTTCTTCACAGTGCAACCATCTCCTCTATAATTCGATTTACAGGTGGCCATTCCATCTCCTCTTGGACCCTTCTGATGATGGTGAACTCACCACTTCCCAAAGTAGTTCATTCTACTTTGGGGTGGCTCTAATTATTTGAAATGCCTTTATTACACCCAGCACGAATCTGCCTCTCCACCACTTTCACCGCCTATGGTTCCTTATTTTTCTCCCCGAAGCTCACAGAACGTATCTGTTCCCTCTTCTAATGGCAGGCCTTCAAACATCTGAAGATATACACCCTACCTGTCTGTGCCTTCTCTTCTGCAAGCTAATCACCTCTAGCCCGTCAGATCTAAGTCATAGGTCCCAGGCTTTCAACTCTGGCCATCTTCCTCTTGACGTGTTTCAGTTCGTTAAATGTCACTCTTAGAATGTGATGTCAAGGACCGGGCGCTGCACTGCAGGTGAGGTTGAACCCACCCAGAAGGCAATAGGATCTGTTTCGGATTAGACATCTTATATATCTATCGGTGCTGACGAAGATGGCATTGATTTCTTTTTAACCTTTCTACTATCCAATTCTATTGGGTCTACTTCTACTTTGTGGTCTTAAATTTATATCCTAGGTATCTTGTTGAAGAATTCTGCCAAGCCAGGCTTCTCCCAAACTTGGATATGTGCTCTTGCTGACTTTTTTTTTTTTTTTTTTTGTAGCTAAATACCTTTTCTGGTTCCTTTTACCCTTTTAAAATGTCCTCATGATTGGGACCCAGCCTTTTAAATCTTGATTTGGTTAACAAATTTCTTAGCTCTCACTCCCAATTACTTGTCATCTAACAAATTTGATCAGCCAGCTTTGGGTAGCATCATCCAAATTATTGACAAAAGTGCTGAAGAGGACAAGGTCAAGGACAGAATTATTTGGCAGGTGACTTCATTTTTCACTCCTCCCCTTTCCAGGATGACAACAATTAGGTAATAAATACTCTGGTTAGAGTTCTTCAGTCCGCTCCAAATGTATCTTTAATACACGCGTGGTTTGGGTAATACAAATGATCCTTAATCCTGACCTTGGTTCTTCAGACATGTTCATAGGTCTGTAGTTCAAGGGGAGAAAAAGTAACTGGACTGATTTTCTTCTTTTCTGGTATCATCATCTCTGATCACGTATCTTTACCATTTATCGGTAAGTTTAATGGGGAGGAAGTGAAAAAAGAAGAGGACACTGAAAGGAGACAGAGAAGTGCCTTCTCGTAAAGAGTGAACTACCAGAAGAATCGGGAAACTATCCCAGTCTACACTTTAACTCAAACAGTCTGTCATTATCTAAGGTCAAAAAGCTGATTCATTTCCCTTCAGGGTCAGGAAGCAAATGGCCTACCCATTTTATAAGTGGAAGACTTGATGTCTGATTAGCTCCTGGGGTCCATGGTCCGTAGCATTCCTTCTTGCTAGTAGACTTTAAAGGAACTGTAAGCAGCCTTGGGGCACTTGGGTGGCTCCGTCAGTTGAGTGTCCAAATCTTGGTTTTGGCTTAGGTCATGATCTCATGGTTTGTGACATTGAGCTCCGCCATGGGCTCTGCACTGACAGTGAGGAGCCTGCTTGGAATTCATTCTCTCTCTCTCTCTCTCTCTCATTTTCTCTTTCTCAAAATAAGTAAATTTTTAAAACTTTAAAAAAAAGTTTAAAGAAACAGTAAGCAGCCTTATCAAATGGCCCAAATGTAATCCTGATGGGAAGCAACTATTGAGAAGTCATCCTCACAATGCCCAGGACTGGTGGTTATGTGAAACAGGTCACCTTATTGCTGTGTTAAAAAGCTCCACCATCTCAGTTCCCTCAAATATGTGTTACCAGCCTGGCGAACAAAGAATCCATTTGTCCTCTAGGGAAAAAGGGCAAGTTTAAATTAAAAGCATTTTTTTCTAATTCAAATTCAAGTGGTTGGACTGTTAAAAGTAATTCCTCATTCTATGTGTGGGAGGACATTCAGGGTCTGTGCAGAACTTTATGCCAAAGACGTCCATTCAGAGGTGTTTGTCTTGTCAAGCACAGAGCTTCCATTCAGGCAAACCTCAGCAGCCCTCGCAGGACATTGCAGGGTCCAGCTACCCTCTATTTAAGTTTTTTTTAGTGTTTATTTTTGACAGAGAGACAGGGCATGAGCAGGGGAGAGGCAGGGAGAGAGGGAGACACAGAGTCCAAAGCGGGGTCCAGGCTCCGAGCTGTCAGCACAGAGTCCGATGCGGGGCTTGAACCCATGAACCGTGAGATCATGACCTAAGCTGAAGTCAGACACTTAACCGACTGAGCCATCCAGGCACCCCAGTACCCTCTATTTTAAAGATACTTTGATCTGGGTCTACAGCTACTCTAGCTCAAATCTGAGAATAACACCCTCTGAAACCTCCCATACTCCTTTGCCTTAAGAAAAATAAGGATAGCTCTTGAAAGAGAGGAATTTCAGGTCTTGAGGTTTGTTTAGGAAAAGACCCAGCTTGGGGCACCTGGGTGGCTCAGCTGGTTAAGCGTATGACTCTTGGTTTTGGCTCAGGTCATGATCTCACAGTCTGTGAGTTCAGGCCCCTCACCAGACCCCACGCTAACAGTGCAGACAGAGCCTGCTTGGGATTCTCTCTCTCCCTCTCTCTGCCCCTCCCCCACTTGCTCTCTCTGTCTCTCTCTCAGAAATAAATAAACTAAAAAAAAAAAAAAAGACCCAGCTTATTACTAAGGACGCTAACAAGAAACAGATACTCACTCAGAGTGTGTTTCCTACTTCTAGTGATTGTCTAGACCTGTTTAGATCATCTGATCTGCTAGCCACTGGCCACAGGAGGCTACTGGAATTAAAATTAGTTGAAGTTACATAAAATTAAAGATTCAATTTTTCAGTTATGCCATCCACATTTTGAGTGCCAGACGCATTGGAAAGTGCAACATGGTACCATTTCCCTCATCACAGACAGTGCTGGTCTAGTAGGTCGTATTAAAGTTGCCCCCTGGGCCTACCCAACTAAATGTGTTAGATCTTCATTCATCCACCACTTCTTCGCTACTCTATTCTAGGCATTGTACTAGCAACCTTCATACTTTGTTGCCATCGGTGGGTATGGTGTTGTTTAATGGTTAATGGAAGCGGTTAATGTGTAGGTAGAGTTAGTAGTTGCCTTGTAGTGTGGTTTGAGGACCCCTCAAAAGCCTTCTTGCCTTCAGTGGTCTTCTCCATCAACTACTACAAGGTTTCACACACCGACCTCTACTGGCTAGGATGCTGAAGTTCCCTGGTAGGTAACCAATGCGGCCTGGAAGGGTAACATGCAGTTGCTGTCACCACGACTAATTCAGTATGGACTGGTTTGCCAGATTAACTCTGAGAACACTGAGGGACAGGACACAGATCAGGTAAATTTGGAGAGCTGGTAGTAGGAGTCAGGAAAGAGCTGAGTCTGTTATCTCCCACGACAGTGCCTTTCCATTTGGAGGCACGACAGTATGGAGGACTTACGCCACCCGAAGGCAGTTCTGGGTGTTATTAGGGTAGACACAAAGGGGAGGGGTAAGGTTGCTCACAATACACCCCATCAGCACTGCTATTTGCTGAAGGTAGATTCCGATCTTCACTGTGTTTTGATCAGACGTGAACGAGGTTGCTCAGGTAGCCTCTAACTTCTGAGTGTCAATTCAGCAGATATTTTTCATTAAACGTCTATGGCACGGTAGCAAGTACCATGCTGGATGGCGGAACTGTAGAGTTCTACTTTTGAGTCCTCTTTCAGATGATCTCCTACTCGGGCATTCATCGCTGGGCCAGTGACAGAAAGATCTCATTTTTCCGCACCACTTTTCTCTTTTCCCTCTGTATGACCTGGAACCCACCTTCACCATCCTTATCCCACACCTCAGTTTTTCAATCTGGCTTCCAACTTGCTGCACAGCACAGTCTATGATTGATAAGGGAAGGACAAAGGAAAAACCAATCCTGCCTCCCTCTCCTTACAGTAAGCGTTCTGTAAATCGCAGGGCAGAGCCCACGAATGGGTCGTAAAATCAATGTAGTGAGTCATGACCTGGCCTTTAAAAAAACACGTGAGGGGCGCTTAGTGGGGTTCAGTCACTTAAGCACCCGACTCTTGATTTCAGCTCGGGTCATGATCTCAATTTCATGAGTATGAGCCCCACATCGGGCTCTGCACTGCCAGTGCAGGGCTTGCTTGGGATTCTCTCTCCGCTTTCTCTCTGCCCCTCCCCCACTTGTTCTCTCTCTCTCTCTCTCTCTCTCTCTCTCTCTCAAAATAAATAAACATTAAAAAATAGATAAAATACAATAGAAAAATGCTACAGTGTATCCATGTAGTAAGAATAAGTTCTGTTTCACAAAACTTCTGTTTAGGTTATCGAATATATGCAGGTGTGTTGTGGGTCCTTACATACAATGTATCTCGTTACCACCTACGCCACGGAGCTGTACACCTGTCCCAAGCCTAGCCCTGTGTGTCCTCACTGTGTATCACGTCCTGCTGAAGTCCCATCTTATGCCTTCTCCTGTTTTCCCAATCCATTCCTCCTCCTTACACCCTCCCGGCCCCCATCTGAAGTCGCCTCCTCCCTTCCAGCTGGAGTCCTCCTGAATTGTCCCTGGGGGTGGGAGCTGGAGGAATCTGTCCCCACTCTCTCAGATGGGAGTGACTGGGGAACACGTGGCACTCAGCTTTCAAGCTGTGACTGTGAGTGCATCTTCCCACCAAAAGCGGAGCAGGCCGTGGGGCTAGGCTCGGCGCCCTCCAGTCCCTCTGTTCCAGGCTGCACCAGCGTGCTACGATGGAAGGCTCCAGTACTCCGTGCGGCAGCCGGAGCGCACGTCTTCTTCCAGAACTCAGTCCATCTGCGAGCCGCGAAGAGAAACCCCGAGTGCAGAGCCTCATTCGAATGGATTCCTACTTTAGCTTCTTGCAGCAACACAGAACAGCTGAGTCCTCTTCCACGGCCCCTGCACACGCTCCTTCCGTGGTGTGAAAGCAAGACTGTGTCTCCCGAGGTGCCTAACTTGCTCCGTGGGGGAGAATCTGACCAAAAATAGCTAGAAATGGCTAGAATTAAGTCAACACGTGGAACTTGCAGAAGGCGGTTTTAGCCGTAGACAGAATAAGTAGGCCCCGCGAGTGCTTTGCTTCTCGGTCACGCATTAAACTTGTAACTATGTGCTACCGGTGAACACACCCGACCACGTCAGAGTTGTCCATTTGCTCCAAGAGGAAGAGGAATTACCAGGCCTCTGTAATTCTCTTTTTGCAGGGCCGCGCAACCTTAAAAGCTTCATATTTTCAGATAACAGTGGCATTGCCTGAGAGAAGCTGCCTATTTAGTCATAGAAGCACCCTAGTTACATCCTCAGAGGCTGCCCAAGGACGTGTGAGTGAGGTGATTGAGCACAAGGTCTTGTTTTAGGTATTGGGATGCAGCGACTGGACCCCTGGCCCCTGTTGCCTGTCAGAGTCCAAACCCTTCAGCCTGGAATTTGCATTAGAAAACATGATGCGCAGGGGCACCTGGTTGGCCCAGTCAGTTGAGCATCTGACTTCGGCTCGGGTCATGATCTTGCGGTTCGTGGGTTCGAGCCCCACGTCGGGCTCTGTGCTGACAGCTCAGAGCCTGGAGCCTGTTTCAGATTCTGTATCTCCCTCTCTCTCTGACCCTCCCCTGCTCACTCTGTCTCTGTCTCTCTCTCAGAAATAAATGAAACATTGACAAAATTAAAAAAAGAAAAAAGAAAACATGATGCGCAAAGCCATACGTGGTCGGTACTCAGTAAACAGTGCGTATTCATTTTTTGCCCCATGGTCTGACATCATTAGGGCCTATGATCTGTCCAAAATTGTCTCCCCCAACTGTCCAGGAGAGCAACTTTCTGCTCCAACCCAGTCGCTCTCTCTGCACTCAACATACTTCTTACTCACTCCTAGTGCTCAGCCTTTTTTCATGTTGTGTTCTCATCCCGGGACGCCATTTCCCAAATCTTTACAATCCCAATTCTTGCCCACCTTTCAAAACCTGGCCGAGGCTCCCTCCTCCACGGAACTTTTGGTACTCATGTAATTCCCCACGAGACCTAGTCTTTCCGAGTGTCAGCGGCACTTGGCTGGAAGCCCCCACGTGGGCACTTGACCATAGCATGCCTCAACCAGGCTGTGGCCCGCTTGCCTCATGTATGTGAAAGTGAACTTCTACCTATGGCTGAGAAGCTTTTGGAGGGCCAGGACACACATAACATGTGTGCCATTAGTTTTGTGTCCCGGTTGGTGTAACCTGGTTCATACCGTAAGCACATAATGAGCTCACAGCATAAACAGGTGCTGAAAAGCAAAATTCTCCAGTTCTGTCTCTAAGTCACCGCCGACTCCATCTGTGACCTTCACTTTACCTTTTTCCTGCACTCTCTCTCTTCTCCAGCATACTGGCAAGGACAGTATTTATACATTCTAAAGAGATGTTTTGTGGATTAGCCATAATGAGTATAAAACATGTAAAAATATGAAGATCTGTAGAAACCCTATTATTATAGGAATAATAATAATTACAGCTGCACTTGGTTAAATGCTCCAGAAATCATATAGAAGACGCCTTCTCTGGGGGGGAAAAGCAGCCAACTGTACCAGCAATTAGTCAATTATGAGTATTTATTTTATTGCTTGTGATTTTTGTTTCTTTTTTTAATTTTTAAGAATTTCTTTTTTTTTTTTATATTTTTATTTAGTTCTAGGAGCGAGAGAGACAGCGTGAGCAGGGGAGGGTCAGAGAGAGAGGGAGACACAGACTCCGAAACAGGCTCCAGGCTCGGAGCTGGCAGTCAGCACAGAGCCCGACGTGGGGCTCGAACCCACAAACCGCGAGATCATGACCTAAGCGAAAGTCGGACGCTTAACCGACTAAGCCAGCCACCCAGGCCCCCCAAGAATTTCTTTTTTTAAGTTTATTTATTCTGAGAGAGAAAGGGGGATCGCGCGAGCGGAGAAGGGGCATAGAAAGAGGAAGAGAGAGAGAATCCCATGCAGGCTCTGACAGCATGGAGTCCGACATGGGGCTCGATCCCATGCACCGAGAAATCATGAACTGAGCTGAAATCCAGGGTCGGACGCTTAACCGACTGAGCCACCCAGGAGCCCCATGATTTTTGTTTCTGGGCACAATAGGGGCCTAGCCACCTCTTTTGCCTTTGCAAAGGAACCTTGTGAAGTTGGTTGGAGATCAATCCTTCTGGGGCCTAGGCTTCCCAGAGCAACGTTACAGACCCAGTGACTCTATGACTATGTCTTAACTCCCCTTTGCCCTGGAGGCTGCCACTACGGCCAAAGCTCCGTCTCACATTGGTCTTCATCTGTCCCTAAGAAGGAGTCTCAGCTCCAAGAGCACTGAACAGAAGCGTGGGCCAGGCAGAATGGCTTCGGAAGGCACAGGGTGATCTGACAGGTGCCTGAGAGAGACACAGTGGAAACAAAGCACATATTCCCTTAGCCGTGGAAGGGCCTTTTGTTCTGTAAGAGGCTTGAAAAAACTAAGAGCAGCCCTTAGAAAAACTGAGGAATCTCTCTCTCTGGAAAGCAGTCGCACTTAATTGATTCAGCAAAGTTCCCGTGTATTCCTGGTCGGAGGCAGAGCGATGACCTCCAGACAGCGCCACCTTCGATACGAGCCTCCGACTGTAAAATGTTTTCAAAGTATTCTCTGGGACTTGTTCCGTGTCTCTATCTTTATGCTTGTTTATCTGACCACCGGAATCATTCCACACAATGAATTTCTATAAAGTGTTCTGAGATTTCTAAGTCAAAATTCTTCTTTTGTGCATAATTAATCATTTCTCCGAGGAGAGCACGTGAATCTATCTGATACAAAAAATAATTGAATGATAACACAATTTCCCTTCTTTCCCATCTACGCAGCTAATACAGAAAAGTATTATCAACGTGCTGTCACTCATTAAACAAAGATTTATGTGTCTGGCCATCAAAATTAGAAATCAGTTGGAAGATGAGGGATTTTTTTAAAAATTATTATTATTTACCGTGCTTCACGTTCATCCGTTAGCAAAACACCAACTTTCTCTCTCTCTCTTTTTTTTTTTTTCTCCTGGAGCTTGGATTGCTGTATTCTTATGTGTTATAAGGTTTTTGTTGTGCTTTTTCTCTGAAGACCTCGACATGAGCAGCTTTGGAAGGATTACAGGGAAGAGACTTTATAAGACATTATTGGAGTACCATGAAACATTCCTCTTCGCCACGACTGCTTTTGCTTTCCGAGTTTTGTGAGGCCACCTTTGGTGGAGAGTCACGGGCCCTCTCCCTCCCTCTCGCACTTCCTCCGGAGCCACCCCAGAGCCCAGCAGCCACTGCCTTTGAGGAACTGTGACCCCAGTTGGTGACCCCCGGCTTCCAGGGACAGACGTGACTGCTCTGGAATCTTCTGTACAACGAGGAGGTATTATTTGGAAGTGCGTTCTCTCCCTACATTGTTCTTCTACACTGTCCGGAAGTTTAGATTTTTCTACTTTTGCTTTTTCCCTCTTTTTTTTTTTATTGCTTCAGATTTCTGATTATGTATTCAGCACACAACACAGGATGCCGATTTAATTTTATTGGCCCATTTAAAGGGCAAATAAACCTTTGTTTTTGTAAGGAGAAGATAAAGGACCAATTATCCTGGCCCTCAATGCATATTTGCTATTCGGGCTTATAATCCGACTATGCATGTCTAGAAGAGATTTTGCCATTTGCACCCTCTTGCCCTCTCTCCTGGTATATTGTTGCTATGATCTCACACATTTGCCCGTGAATACCTTGCCCTTTAACGCAGAGTTATTATTTCATTAGCTGCCATTGCCCTATTTGTGTTCTAACTGCCATTAGGAGTGGGCCAAGCACTGAGGAGAAAATTCCACTCTCCTGAACCCAGGGGTCTCCTGATCCCAGTATGTTGCCACAGTGTATGAAATGATCAGATACACGTTGTAATTGGATTGTCACCCAATCAATTTCAGGGAGCCGGGATGGCACTTGGAATGTAATTTCCCCTAAGAAGCTCACCCTGAACTGGCCCATCCTGCAGGGAATTACCGCCTCTACAGATCACTTCGCCACCAGTGATGTGTGGCGAAGTGTTTCCATCAGTGTTCCAGAGCCAGAGACATTTGTGAATAGGGATTCCAGGAGAGGAAGCAGAAACCTTTTCCGGGTAGAAGGAGCCCTGGGGAGTGGCATGAGGGCCAGCAAGGTATGTCTTGCTGTTTGTGCAAGTGACAGACTCACAGGCGAAGGTGGAAGTGGCTGGCAATTTCCTGCCCTGCTGAGGCCAAAGTCACACACAGCTTGCTAAGGAGACCAGTAGGACTTGCATCACTGGTCGGACCCCCCGCCCCCCACCGGCACCCAGGTGGGAGCACTCTTCGGATGACAGTTCATAAGAAGGAGTGGCTGGGACAAAACTATCATTTTCATGTGTAAGGATAGCATTATTTTTCTAGGGTCTCATAATGTTACTCATGAAAATGGAAGCAAGCAAGAAGAAAATGAGTGGAATATTTCTGGCTGTAAAATAGGGGCTGTTATTTTCCTAATTTTAGCGTAGCCTTTCCTTTTAGGAAAGGGAAACATGAAAAAAGGGAAGGATGTGGCAATTATTCACAAGAATACTTCCAGCTCCTCTTGACTAGCTAACAGCTTTACGTAGCTAATACTTTCCCCCAAATACTTACTATTCGTGGCTTCAGCCCCAGGTCATCAAAATTCCCTGGCAGAAGATATCTTAGTCATTCTTTCATTTCTAGATCTTAAGCATAAAAGGATTTAGGGAGGGGTATAGGCAGAAATAGGAATGGCTCTTCAAAGCAGGTAAGAAATCACTGAACTCTGCATATTTGGTAAATGAGGGCAGGTTCCTTAGTCATTGGAGGCCCGGCAAATGCGAGAGGCACCAGACCTGTGTGCAGGATTTCAGCAAGGAGGGGGTAAGCCATTAGGGCTGGGAAGCTGGAGATCTGGGGTGCCAGTGTGGAAGTCATGAAAGCTGAAGAGTCAGGATGAGCCTGGACATAAACAAGAAGCTGGGGTTCCAAGAAGGCAAGCGATTTTCCAAGGGCTTCTCCATTTCACAGATAAAGAAACCGAGGCTCGAACAAGCAACATAACTTGGCCAGCATCACATAGTAGCAAATGTCGGAGCTGGGATGTGAGCCTGGAACTATCCGAAATACCCTGCTGATGACTAAGCAGGGCCCGTGACATTTGGGAGGCTGCTCATTAAGGGGTGTACCCAAGCTTAAGCGTTACGTCAGGAAGGGTTACAAAATCCAGGGAGCCCGGGGATGGCAGTAAAGATGAGCAGCTGGGAACCCACCATGGTTTCCAGACCAGAGATTATAAGGCCTTAAATAGAAGAAGTGTAAAGGGATAGCACCCCTGGAGGCAGGGTGTTCCATGGCTAAGTACAACCTACAAGATTCCAGCTCCACCAAATATCCACTCAACAGTCCGTTCTGTGTCAATCACAGTTCTCAATGTTGGGGATATGGCGGCGGGGGGGGGGGCATGGGGATGTGGCAGTGAGCGAGACAGATGCCAGTCCCCGCCCTCGGGGAGCTGGTATTCTTATGGCAGGGGCTTTATTTTCTGTGTGACCTTGGCCACATTGTCCAGCTTCTCAGAGGCTCAGCTCTCTCGCCTGCAAAATGGCAAGACTGGAGCTCAGGTCAAAGGGCCACTGTGAGGGTTCAATGATATAATGCATCTAAAACCACAGAGTGCCCGAAACACTGGCTTTTAGTATTATTATGCTACATGTGACTAATCACAGTTTAACATTAGCTGTTGATTTTAACCTGAGGTGAAATGGGTGGGGGGTGGACTGGATTATAAGCACTTTCAAAGTGACATGGCAGAAATGGGGACCTCTGAGAGTCTCAGAATTGTCCTTCCACGTCCGGGCTGCAGGACCCCAAATCCTTTGTGGGGTTAGCACCTGCTGCATAATTTCGTGGCTTGCCCTCACGGACAAGGTGCCTCTGGTGAGAGCTGGAAGGGGGTAAGGCCCGGTCTCTGCCGGCTCACATGTTGCCATGTGCATCCTTTTCTTCGCGCATGTGTGAAAATTCCACCATTCCATATTTCTGCTTCGAGCTCTGGGCTGGATTTCAGTGAGCGTCCCTTACAATCTACTCTTTGCATAAAGGTTTATTTTATTTTCAGGTGCCTTGCCAGAGGATGAGGATGTGACCCTTTCAGAAGCTCGAAACACTGATTATCTGCCTCGGTGTATGGCACTGGGAAGTAAAAATAACCGTTTAATCAGAGAAGTGATTTAATCATTATTGTAATAGGTCCATATGGCTACAATGCTTTGCTTTCCACCGTGTCCATACTTCTGAAGAAATAAAATACACTTTATAAAAGTGCAGGATGGGGTGCCTGAGTGGCTCAGTCAGTTAAGCCTCAGACTTCAGTTCAGGTCATGATCTCAGCGTTCATGAGTTCGAGCCCTGCATCGGGCTCAGAGCCTGGAGCTTGCTTCGAATTCTGTGTCTTCCTCTCTCTCTGCCTCTCTCCTGCTCACACTCTGTCTGTCTGTCTCTCTCTCTCTCAAAAATAAATAATAGGGGCGCCTGGGTGGCTTAGTCGGTTAAGCGTCCGACTTTCACTTAGGTCATGATCTCGCGGTTCGTGGGTTCGAGCCCCGCGTCGGGCTCTGTGCTGACTGCCAGCTCAGAGCCTGGAGCCTGTTTCAGAGTCTGTGACTCCCTCTCTCTCTGACCCTCCCCTGCTCACACTGTCTCTCTCTCTCTCTCTCTCTCCCTCTCTCTCTCCTAGAAATAAATAAAAACAAAATTAAAAAAATAAATAAATAATAAACATTAAAAAACATTTTTTAAGACTGCAGGATGTCTGGACTCTGAGAGGGGAGCCTGGATCGCTTTGAGGTGACTGCACTTTGTCATAAGCTATCTAGAATATTCTCTCCCTTCACATCTCTTCCCCCTAACCCCAAAGACATTTTTATTCTGCTGGTGGACTCGCCCTCATCCTCTGCTTCGGAGCCTAAACCATGACTTCCTCAGGGAGACCTCTTACCCCCTCAACAAGGCTAGCTCGCTCTCACGGCGCCCTGTACTTGTCTTCATAGCGCAGATAATATTTATAAGCAACGAATCCTAGTCCAATGTCGGTCTTTCTCAGCTTCATAAGGGGACAGACAGAGACCACCTGTGCAGCCCCCCACCCCCAAATTTAGCACACTGCCGGGCACAAAGTAAGGTGCTCAAGAAATTTAGTTGACTGACTAGGCGACTAAGTAAGTAGCATTCAAGAGCTCTGGGTTCTGGTCCCAGCCTTGTTATTTTCTGGATGTGTGGTCACAAGTATGTCACTTGACCTCTTTGGGCCTCAGTCTCTCGACCTAAAATATGAGGATTCAATGACCTCTAAGGTTCTTTTCGGGCTTGAAGAGTTTACCATTCCATTGAAGTCAGGATTTTTATTCTTATGGGCGGGGGGGGGGGTGGATATTCCAGTTAAACCACCCAGGGTTTGCTGCCGCTAGTTTCCAGGGATCTCCAGTATGCTAATACTTTGAATCGTCATGGTAAAAACAGGTTTAATTAGTGGATTCCTCTTCAAAGACCCTGTAGCAGGGGACAGGGTTGGTTTGCTGGTGGGGGGCGGGGGAGGGGGCGGGAAGACTAGCAATTTGCCCACTGCAGATTTCACTCCTCTGATCTCTGGCTCTTTGTTTAGCTTTTACCTCTAAGATTAGGTGCTTTCACATGGAGATCTTCATCTTCTTTGTGTTTGAAACAAAAAGAAGTATTTAAACAAGGGAGGGAACTCTCTGATGGGAAGTGGTTAGAAGCAAACAGCTGCTGGCTTTTTCTGCTGTTGTGTTTCTTCTGTCAGTCAGCTACGCAGCTTCAAGTTTTCAAGTTTCATTAGGGACCCCAGCTGGACCGCACACCTGAGAGCCCCGAGATGTGTCACAGCCTCCTTTGTATCCACGGCAGCTAGCACAGCGCCAGGTTCAGAGTAGGTGTGCAAAATGTCTACAGAATTAGGTAAGGTGACAGCTGGGAGGCCCTACATATAGGTTGAGTAGGCAATTTTCCCATATTTTTTGTTATTTTTATAATTTGTACCCAGTTGTATTTCCAGAATGATCTGAAGCAGAGTTGCCTACATAGTGTGGTTTGAGGACTACCAAAATGCTCCCAGAGGTCTCTGAATCGCTCCCCTACCAGCCTACTCAGGTGCCAGGAATTTCTACCAAGTTGCTTTAGGTGGACAGGGCGGGTTCATTCAAATAAAAGTAAGACACCTGGACCCGCTGGGATACATGAGGTATTAGCGGTCATTAACGCCTCGGAAAGAACTAGTTTCTGTATTAGCGAATGCCAGTGTCCTGAGGGCGTAGGACGCAGGGTGGGTTAGGTTTGGTTAGGACCTTTGGGGTGAATTAAGAAAATGCCAGAACACAGGGTAGTATTCAGGAGAAGATTAGGAGGGCATCCCAATAAGGTTCCCTCAAGTAGCTAATGTTCTGCCTGAGGGCACTGGCCTCTCCCCCTCTTGTAAGTGGAACCAGAAGTCCGCGGGGGGACTAGGGGGCGCTAGCTGAGACCTTGCATCCGTCTTGAGCAAGCTTCAGCACCTCAGCTGAAAACGATGACAGGCTGTCCTTAAAAGACCGAGAATTCTTTAGCTCTCTTCTTAACACCCCCCCAACCCCCACTGCCCCAGCTTCATGCGTTTGGCAAAGACTCCTCTATCGTAGCATCCGGTTAGTAATCCAGAGCCCCTGGGCACACATTTTTTTTTCTTATAATAATAGTAGGAATCGTGAATGCTATTTGATGGGTACCCGCCATTTGCCAGACATCACGCTAGGCCCCTACATGTGTCATCTCAACTATCAGGTCCGTTTAAGTACAAGATGCATGATCCTCCTGTGAAACTGCAATGACTCATCTTACTAAAGCCCATGGCCCCCTGGCTCCTCCATCTTCCGTAAAGCATCAAAGACCGGGGACCTCTGTGATCACCCAACGGGCAGTTGCGGAAATTACTGTGTGCTCCAAACCAGGCTAACTGCTATGGAGGAAACAGAAAGAGAAAATATTGTCTCAGACACACACCTCGCTCTGAAAGCTGGCATCTGTCTTTACTCTGGTTTCCTTTGTCTAGTTGTTAGAGTCATGGGTCCCCTAGGTACGCCAGGGGAGGGATGGCGAGGGAATGAGCACATTCTATTTCCTAACACAATATGCTATCTGGCAGGGTAAGGGAATAAGCTATGCAGATTAATTCAAAGTTGTGTTTCATGGAGAGTTCTTATAGATACAAAAGTGCAGAAAAGTAAATTCAATTAAATTCATAGCACACTGGCAATAGAAGAAACAGAGTACGATTTTCTCTAGTAATTCAGAAGGCACTTTACGATCTTTTGTAACTTTAGGGTCATCAAGATGAAGGTGGTATCAACAGTGAGGGTGGTGAGCTAGAGTGGAACATGCATCCACTCGAGGAGTCAGAGAATCTGAGCTGTCGTCCTAACAACGCAGCCTTGAGCCTCAGTTTCTCTGCCTGCAAAGAGGAGAGGTCAGTCTCTAATCTCCCGGGAATCTTTCAGCTCTCAGGTTTCCGGGCTGCTAATTGTCACTACACAGCAACGGAGATGGGCAGGTCCCGGTGAGCTGACTGCCTGAACACAGAGCTTCGTGCGCTGCGCCCTCAGTGGGACACTCCTCCTTTTGAATTGAACAAGCATGTTGCCTGCGGTGACCAGGCCTCAGTGAACCGTGTGCCCCATTTCATAACAATGTGTTACATAATCAAGCCAAGGACTTTGCTGACCTCTGTGTTGAACTGCCCTCCTCCTCTGGCAACTCTAACTTCCCTCCGTCAGCGACATCCTGACTTTCCCGGGTCTCTAGAAATCCAAAGGAGCCTCCTTCCGTCCCCAGCCCTGCTAGGACAATGGCCTGATTTGTGCCTTTGGACTGGATATATTTTACACGTGCTTGCCGGCGTGCCAGGTACGAGTGAAAGTGAATGATGTGGGGCATGGTGGGGCGCTGTCATAAAACCTCAGATTCAGACATCTGCTTCTGGATGGATCCTTAATACCAGACGGCATCACTGAGGCCAGGGGGTGAACCCAATATTGTTTTTAACTCTCTTCATAAAAAAATGTTCATTTCTGGCTCGCCTGCCAAGTACTTTGACTCTCAGAAACGGTCCGCGCTAGCCCTAACCGAATTCCCAACTTGCCAAAAATCACGGTCTCGTCATCGGACCCATTAGCTAGCCTTGGGCTTGCCCCTAGCACAGTGGTGTCTCAAGCCACTGGTTGGAAATGCTCCTGTGGCCCTTTGAGGCTTTCCCAGCCACCCCGGGACTCAGTAAATGTACAATAATACAATTTACTATAATATCCTTTCCCTTTTCAAGCAACCCAGCTGTCTGTGATCTCCAAGTCCCAGCTCACTATATTTGATGGAGGGTGTATTTAAAATGAACAGCTGAAATGGCCCCATAAAAGCCTCCTCCATATTCTTTTTATCCCCTCATTGACAAGCACGGGGCAGCTCCAGGAGGTTGACCGTTGAAAGGCTGCCGATGTTGGGGCAACGAGCCCACGCTATTATGGTAATTTCCATTCTTCCTTTCGGTGCTCTGTTATTGTTGCTGGAGCAAATCTTTCCTAAGAGGGGCCAGAGAGACAGCAGGGAAGCTAAAAGGCTCTCGCTCTCCAACGGAAGCAAAGGATGAACAGGGCAAGTACAAACACCTTGCGAGCAACGCCTGCCTCACACCCTATGGCTTCAGTGACTTCACCGCGACACCGAATGGCTCTCCAGCTTACGTTCCCTCCCTTATGGCTGAAAGGGAGGACAATAAAGCAAAGAAGACATCATAAAGGTGGTTACACATCCGAGTGCTTGAACCATTCAGCTCAACTTCAGAGAATCATGCAAAAGACAGAAATATTCTGCCTCCTAAATTAGCTCGCCTTGTGTGGTGTAGAAGAGAATTGGCTGTGCTACACACAGATCACAGTGACAAAAGTCAGGCAATTGGGCGACTGTGTTCTACTTTGTTGATTTCTAATTCTAGGCCGACCTTCTCTTTCTCTCCCTGAATACCTGTGTCCAGCAGACAGAAGGTGCTCAATAATTGTAACTGCAGACTGAATTAACACTCGTGGTCTATCCTTCTTGCTGGCAGGTGCTGTGAAATCCATTAACCAGCCGGGTAACATTCCTGGGTGCTGCCCCTTCATCTATGTTTTCGTTAGGCCATTTCTTTCTCTCTTCACTCAATATTGACTCGATTGAGTGACTCCACTATGGGGTATGACAGTCAGGGCTGGGGAGCCAGACACACTCCCTCCCTGCCTCAAGCAGCTCAAGGTCTACATGACAAAAACCAGAGCAGATAGGAGGAAAGCACTTGGTGTGAACTGTCGCATAACTCAAGGTCTAGTTGAGGTGACAAGCCTCAAACATACTAAATGATTCAATAACAATATAAGGTACTATGAAATCCAGCATTAAAGCATGCAGCCTAGGTAATTAGGTGGGGACATGGGGTCAGAGGAGGGGGAAGCTCTGTGGGTTTCAGGGGGTATGGAAGTAAAGGAAGGCCAGGGGTCCCGGGGGAGCTCAGTCTGTTGAACGTCCGACTTTGGCTCAGGTCATGATCTCACGGTTCATGAGTTCGAACCCCCATTGGGCCCTGCACTGACAGCTCAGAGCCTGGAGCCTGCTTCAGATTCTCTCTCTCTCTCTCTCTCTCTCTCTCTCTCTCTCTCTTTCTCTCTGCCCTCCCTCCCCAATTGTGCTGTTTCTCTTTCTCAAAAAACATAAACACTTTTTTAATTTAAAAATGTAAAAGGACAGCTTGAGAAACAAAGGTAAGAGGCCCTAAACCTAAGCTTTCATTAATTCCAACATTAGGTCTGCATGAACACACAAAATGTAATCTGAAACAAATATCCTCAGTGCATGTGGGCACGCGAGTAGTGGGGAAAGAGAGACAGGGAGCTCAAAGTTGCAGATACATAGTATTTAACACACCTCAAAGCATCGGCTCTTTTCTGTCCTAATGGATAATCGAGGATTAACTACATACAAGCATGACTTTTTGCATATTGTATTGCTCTTCTTGGATCGGAATGGAAAGTTTCAATGTTCTCTGCCCTTTTACTTTTCAAAATCAAAAAGATTGAAGTCATTGCCATTAGAGAATCCCCTTCTCTCCTCAGGCCATTTCTCTTTCAGAGTCCAAGTTGAAGGAAGGGCTGCTCTTTATGCCATCTGGACTCTCAGTGTATTTTTTCTCTGAAAAGCTGAAGCCACGGGAAAACCTTCCAGGCAGTCATACGATTCAAATTACAGGTTTTCTGAAGTTCTTAAAATCTTCTTAGTGGACCCGGAATGCTTAAGAGCCAAGCCTTGAAAAAAATGCAGGCAAATGAAAACGAGTGGAAAACGATACAAAAATAATGCTGGCTGTGTGTGGATAATGGCGTTTGGGCGAGCCCTCACTCGTTTTCCAAACTTCCTGTATTTTTTTGTATTGTTTTTATAATAATAACGGTGCTTCAAATGTCTGGTTTCCATGCTCATTTACAAAAGATGTGACATAAATGTTTTCCTCTGGACCTTTCCTAGGACCAGCAGAGCACTACGGTGTTTATCTTTTCCCCAAGAGTGGAACTTCTATTGAAAGCATGCCAGAATTGGGAATTTTTAAAGGATATTCCTTATCAAGGGACATTAAACAGATTACTCTGCGTTAAATATGAAAGGTAATCTTTTAGGATTTCATGATTAAAATGGAGGTCAAGAGCTTAAGATGGATTATAGGTGAAAGGGGGCCAAGAGTCAGAAATGCCATTAATTTAAATTTTGTTGGTAGAGGAGTTTGGAATGAGTTAAACCTCTAAGGTCCCAAAGTGTTGCTGAACCTGACTCAGAGAATGGTATTTTCAAACATGCTGGGCTCAATTACAATTACATCTCAAAAGTTATAGCTTGCTGTATTAAATAATTATCACACTAATTGAATCATCCTATTTGTCAAATGTTAAAGTCGAAAAAAAAAAAGTCTGGGAAAAGAAGTTTGAAATGCACACGTCAAAACTTGCATTTGCTGTGCGAATAAAGAAGTAATAGGTTCGGGTTCAAAAGATAAAATGCACATACAAAGCTTTCAGTTTCCCCAAGTGCTACTGTAATGATCTGACTACAGAGAAAGAAATTCATTATACAGCTCAATTTTTATGCCTCTGACAGGGATCCCAAGATCCCACAAAGGAAGAAACTGTCCATTTTGTAATTATTCTTCAGTCTTCCATGCTATGATTAATTTATTCAGTAGCCATTTATTGCGTACTTGTTCTCTGCAACACCATGTACCAGTAGCATAGAAAAACAGTTATAGCTAACATTTACTGTTTATTATGTGACAGGCACTGTGTTTTAATTTTCTTTAAATGTTTATTCTGGAGAGACAGAGACAGAGCATGAGCAGGGGAGGAACAGAGAGAGAGAGAGAGAGGGAGGGAGAGAGGGAGACACAGAATCCGAAGCAGGCTCCAGGCTTCGAGCTGTCAGCACAGAGCCTGACGGGGGGACTCGAACTCACAAACAGCGAGATCATGACCTAAGCCGAAGTTGGACGCTTAACCCACTGGGCCACCCAGGTGCCCCAGGCACTGTGTTTTATATGATTATTTCCTTTATTCTTCCTGAAACTCTACTGTTACCCCAGATTCGCGGATGAGAACACTGAAGCTTAAGAGACAGTAATGAGCTTGTCCAAGATCACACAGCTAGTAGTAAGCACCAGCGTTGGTACTCAGATCCAGGCCTGATTCTGGAGTCTGAAATAGGAAACACGAAGGCTAAGGCCGAGTCCCAGCCCTTAAAGAATTCTCACATACCTAATTGTAAAAAAACGTGAATGAGTGCTAGAAGTGCAGTCTGTAGAAAGGTCAGAGTTCAGCGAAGACTACCATTAATTCTGCCCGGGGATTTTACACAGGAGATGACATTATTGTCGGGCAAGGTGATATTGTAAAAATAGGGGTTGAAAATGGGAAGGAGAGAAGAATCTTCTAGCTAGAGACATTGAGACATGAGCTAGCATAGCATATTTAAGGAGTGGTGGAGCATAGGAGAGATGGGACAGAGGTGTCGCGGAGCAGTCAGAATGTCAGAAGTAAAACTAGAAAGGCGAAACAGGGCCAGCTCATTAGATGCTTTGAATATTATGGGGTATTAGATCTATTCTATAAGTAGAGAGAAACTCCCCACCCCAAAGTTTTTGAACAGAGTGACAAAATCAGATATGTCTGTGTTTTCAGAAGAAATTTCTAGAAATAATGAGAACAATAAATTAGAGCTAAGAAAGAGATTGCAGATGAGGAGACCAATGAAAAAGTTATTGTAGGGGCACGTGGGTGGCTCAGTCAGTTGAGCATCTGACTCTTGATTTTGGCTCAGGCAATGACCCCCAGGGTCATGGGATCGAGCCCCACATCAAACTCTGCACTGGGTGTGGAGCCTGCTTGAGATTCTCTGTCTCTCTCCCTCTCTCCCTCTCCCCTTCTCCGTGCCCCCCTCTATCTCTCCAACTAAAAATAAAATGTTATTGTCACGACTAAAACAGTACAAGAGGAAGAACAGATTGGGAAGGAGGATGAGTGTCGGCAGCAGGTCCTGGTGAAGGTGTCCAAAAGAGCACTGACCATTAGGGACAGGAGATAAAGATTTGAGAGTCATATAGAAGTCATATCGTGGGAGCACTTAGAACGTGAGAAGAGAAAAGGGCCAAGAAAAACGTCCGTCATGTAAGGGTTGGAAGCGAGACTGGCCTAAGGAGACAACCGAAAATAAAAGAGAAATGTGAGGAGAATCCGGAGAGAGACTGTGTCACAAAGGTCGAAGAAGGAAAGAATGGCCAACAGTGTCAAATAACGTAGAGGTGTCAATCAGAATGAGGCCTGAGGCTGACCACAGGGTTTGGCCATTAGGAGATCACTGATATCTTATTGAGGGGGGGCAGTTACAGCACAGTGAGAACACAGGAGACAAATTTGAAGACAGAACGGAAGATGCAGAAGTAGAGACAAGGTGAATAGAGAACTACTCTTCCAAGACGTTTGGCAACGAAGGGAAGATGATCTCATGCACTCCTGGCAATCTGTCCAAGGGTCTCCAACAAAGCACCTCTGTACTTTCCCATCCTTGAAGGGCACCTAAGCTGTATATCACTAAAAGGCCGTGTCAGGTTCTAATTTCTCAAATCTGTATCTTAGGATCTTGGTCACTTGGGAATTTTTCATTTAAGGCTCCTGCCGTATGTTATTCTGCCTTCCAGCCTTTTCTATCTACAAACGGAGTAGGCAAATGTTTCTGATGGAATGCTTCTAGAATAAAGCTGTCTTATGACCTTGAGGGACCCTCTGTTCCCTGTATAGTGTTCGCACTGTTCATCTGAGAGAGAGCCTCCCTTTAGAAGCCCTGTGTTCTGAAAAAGCATTGTTGATAGAATGCGAGTGGTTAAAAAGGCTCATGTCTTTTTGAAAATAGCCCAGAATATTTGAATTTGACATTTCTAAATCCTTGGCATGTCTGCTCTTCAGCAAGCCCAGAGCTCAGGGATGTTTTGACAAGTTACGAAAACGCTAAGATGTCACTATATTGGTCTTCCTGGCCGATGAGGCATTGGTTCTTGCTGTAGCATTCGAGGGCCATTATGCGGTTTGCATGTTAAATCGATACCTTATAAAACTCATGCGTAACTGTTGGCTTATTATTGAAAGCAAAGGAAGAACAAATCAATTCCATAAGTGTCAAGGACATTCTTGACAAAGGGCCGAATGGAATGGGCAGGCCCGGTGCCACGAAAAAGTCCAGCGAAATGGAAAGTTGTGCATTGTGCTCATGGATTCCTTCTAGGTCAGCAGGTGGACTCCAGGCTGCTCATATGTGCTTGTTGGGCTTTCCCAGCCTGGAGGCAGGGCAGGGTGGCTAGTGCTTTAGGGACACATCCTGGGATCGGAGGGTCTTCTTCGATGGCAGAGTAGCCCATATAAACGTTAACAGGCAGATCTCACTACCAGTGCTGAGGAGCCCCAAGCATTCGCACAGAGTCTTAAGCCAATAGGCAAATGAGGTGAAGCGAGAGGGTAGGTTGCTGAGCGCCGCTGGGAGATTCGGTGGCGTGTGGTGTGAGAGGCAAGTGGAGACTGGGTAGGGCCGCGCAGATAACACTTCGACTGTAACACTTCGACCCTGGGAGCAGATCAGAGTCACGGGGAGCTTGGAAACAAAACCGACGCTCAGACCTCACCCCCGCGGCAATGAATCAGAAACGGGGGGGGGGGGGGGGGGGCGGGGATTCCGTGCCAGTAGTTTTATAAGCCTCCCAGCTGATTCTAGTGCGAAGTCAGAGATGAGAACCACCGATCTAGCTCAACATTGTTGGTTTAGAAATCGGGAAACTGAGGCTTGAAAAGGGCACATGTCTTCTAGTTCCTCTGGCTGGTGACGAGAGATTTGAGACGAGAACAAGTGTTACTGGGTTAGTGACTGAGGAAAAGGAGAGTTTCTTGGTAGAAGCTAATCATTAGTTTCCTGTCAATTTCTTACCTTTTTTGTGTGTATCATCTCTGATAAAATTTCCCAAGGACCCTAATAAAATTAAGACATCTAGGACATAGTCTTATCATCGCCCATAGTCTTTATTAATCCATCAGGCGTTTGGAGTGACTGCTGTGGGACTATTTGGGTAGAAGGCGTCATGGAGGGTCTTGGCCTTCAAGCTTCTCTGTGACGGGGAGGGTGACAGGGAAGTATATGGCCGTGGATGAGTTTGATCCCCTGGGAGGTCGGTTAGTTTTGCTAATGGACAGCAGCTCTGTTTCTTGGTCATACATTCTACTGGCTCTGAACAGGGAACCAGTGAGAGCACGTGTAGGAATGCTTGCGGAACTTAGTCATGGATTACCAGCGGGGTGGTCATGGTGAGGGGGTGCTCAGGTCAGAAAGGGCCAGGAGCACGGTCTCACTATCACCCAGGGGTCCGGCACCATTTCGGAGAGAGGGAACGTGGTTTGGGGAAGTGGTGGCTTTTCTCATAAAAAGACGTGGGTATGGGAAGGTCACATATACTTAGGCTTGAATCCCAGTTTCCCCCATTATGAGCTGCAGGACCGGGAAAACAACTTCCTGAGTCCCATTTTCTTTGTCTGAGAGGAGGACAAGAATGGTGACAACTCCCATCGTTCTGCTCTCTACTCTTGGGGGGAGGGGTCTCACCCCTGCTTTGCTAGTTGTAAAGAACAAGGGTTGCGAAGCGTGCCACCGGCGGGGGAAGGAGACGTTCTCAGAGGTGTGTTCGCCTCTTCCATCTACACAAACCAGCCCGCCTTCCTTTGTTCCCCTCTCTCATCTCCACCTGGGTTTCCACCTAGTACCGCCTTCAAGGTGGTCTGTAGGCTCCCCTGGCAGGCCACACAGTAGTGCTACCTTAAGCCGGATATACATTTGCATTTCTACTTCCACGCACTATGTCATTTTCACACGGGCCGGGCCGTTGTTTGGACTTACTGGCTACCTTCCACACATTCCTTCCACGGTGATAATCTTTACCCTAAATGTGTTTCCAGTTTCTGCGAACTGTATTATACTGCTGTGACAGATTACGGCCAGTATCGCCTGTTTACTTTTTTAAAAAAAATGCTTATTTTAAGAGAGAAAGAGAGAGAGAGCACGGGGGAGGGGCAAAGAGAGGGAGACACAGAATCCGAAGCAGGCTCCGCATTGACAGCAGAGAGCCCGATACGGGGCTCGAACTCACAAACTGTGAGATCATGACCTAAGCCAAAGTTGGATGCTCAGCTGACTGAGCCACCCGGGCACCTTTTTTGTTTGAGAGAGAGAGGGTGCAAGTGAGGGAGAGGCAGAGAGCAAGAGAGTAAGAGAGTGAGAGAGAGAGCGAGAGAGTGAGAGAGAGAGAGAGGGAGAGAAAGAGAATCCCCAAGAGTGGCAGAGAGAGAACTACGAGATCACAACCTGAACTAGGTCAGACTCTTAACCATCTGAACCACCCAAGAGCCCCTCGTCTTTTTACTTTTAATTTTACCTTAAACATGTACGTTCATGCTAAACTGGCATGTTGTGTCATTGTCATTTGTACTTTGGATTGTATTGTGTGTGTATGTGCAAGCCTGTTTTTCTGTAAGGTCAAATCTACTTGTTTCTAAGATAAAATTAGAATTTGAACATGCCGACATATTGTCATTTTTATCCCTATTTTACATGTAACAACTAACATCTATTTTATAGCACTGTTGTCAAGATAAATTAATGGACGTGATTGTGCTGGGTATACGGTAGGCATTTGATAAAAGCTCGTTTCCACATACCCTTTGAGTATTTCAGAAGCCAGTCCTATTTCCTTACAGGTTTGGAAGGTATTGGAATGTTCACATGATTTTCTTGTCTATAATAATATTTTCTTCCCATGCCAACCCATGAGGCACGTAATAGTATTATCCCTATTTTACAAATGAGGGGAATGAATTGAGAGAGAGAGAACATGCCTCCCTTCATGTTCCCCAGGCAGTTGGCAGCATCGAGACTAGAACCCAGACCTTACCAACAAAACAAAACAAAACAAAACAACTCAGACCGAGGGCTCTCTGCTTCCCTTGATCACAAGTCAGCTTCTTGCGGTTGTAATGACGGACAGCATTAACTCATCAGTTAAGGCACAGCAACCAGAATTAATTGGAAGCTGACCACGTACATTGGCGTGAGGTTAACAGTAGCCAGTGTGCATGGGGAGAAAGAGTGAGCTTTGGTTGGAGGCAGAATGAACGAGATCCTTCTTGAGTTACAAATAAAGACAGCACGCAGGAGCTCAGTGTACATTCCCCTAGATCACGGGGCTGCCCCAAGTCTGGGTCTCCGGGACAGCTGATTAAAGGGAGACCCAGCACTGTCATCCTTCTTCCTCATCTATTGCATGAACACCCTTCCCGGGCAATTCCTCAAGCTATCTACAAATAACGGACATGAAAGGTTTGGCCAGGCCTCTCTCATAGGTGGAGGCAGCTCAAGTTAACCCCGTTGCGGCTTGGTTGGTCTCCCTCTTTCCACTCCCCACTCAGTCGCTGACTCATCATATGACCTTGAATGGAGGCTTTTGTTCTAAACTCAGCACTTGAAGCATGAGGCTAAGAATACAGAGCCGCTCCTTCCCGGGGTGCTCAGGTGGACTAGATAATTTCTGCTTTTCAAATGTAAAGGATTTTCTAGTGGGTCCCATGGGGCTGAGGATCCCCTGAGGTGATGTGACAGGGGGCTGGCCCATGATGCCCACAGTCTGTGTCTGCTGTCCCCATCCGAGTCTAGGCTGCCTGCCAAGTGCTATTTTGGAAGTGGCTCAAGTCGTCCGTCTTTTGAAGGTCGTGGACGCTCTGCTCCACGGGAACGCGTGTGGCCGAGTAGACTAAGACAGACCTACTACAGCTTTAGGCAGAGTGCCTACGGTGTACATTCGGGGTCAGCCCCAGTGCCTCCTTCCCAATAGCTTCGACGTTATGGATGATATGCACATGGCAAGGCACGTGAGACCACAAATCAGGGCAGGTTCTAGCTACGGTCCTGGAGCAAGGTCCTGGAGGCCCTTTGCCACGCCAGACAGTACGGGTTAGTCGTCGGATCTTGTGGAAGTCTGGGCATCTCGGGGCAGGGTGGGAGGGAGTCGAGGCAAGATTGTCGTGGCTATTTACCAGCTGGTGTGGGAGCAAGTGCCATGTTCACCATAGGTGTGTACTGCCCGCCAAAGATTAGCCTTGTGCTTTTTCCTGAATGAATGGATCAGATGATTTGCAATTCCTTCTATTATAGATCAATTCAGTGATGTGTGCTTCCTGGTACTGCTCTTCCACTATGCACGGCCTTCCAGTGGTGCAGGTGTGGGTTAAAATGAGGTCTACTTCTGGACCCTTAACAGAACGTGAAGAATCAGGGGCGCCTGGGTGGCTCAGTCGGTTAAGCGTCTGACTTCGGCTCAGGTCATGATCTCACGGTTCGTGGGTTCAAGCCCCGCATTGGGCTCTGTGCTGACAGCCAGCTCAGAGCCTGGAGCCTGTTTCAGGTTCTGTGTCTCCCTCTCTCTGACCCTCCCCTGCTCACACTGTCTCTCTCTCTCTCTCTCTCTCTCAGAAATAAATAAAAAAACATTAAAAAAAAACGTGAAGGGTGAGGATTGGGGTGGGCTCGTTTCAAAATATTAGTAAGGATGAAACATTTTTAGATGGCTCAGGAAGAAAGCGCAATACCAATGTAGTAACCTTACTTTGCTTCAGGTGAAGTCAGGTTAAAAAAAAAAAAAAAAGGCAGACGCACAAAAGACAAAGCAAAAATCACAGGCAAAATGCACTGCCTGTTAGGAATGGACACCCGCCTGTGCCTGGGTTTTTGGCAACATGAATAGGTCATTTGTGAATTCAGTTGATGGCTTTCATCCCCGGAAGCAGCCAAGGCACGTCCTCTGTCCTATGTTTAGGGCAAGGAAGGTAGCCATTCCCATTGTGTGATGGGAGGTGTGTCAAATGGTGTCCTTGTCCCCAAGTACCATCTCCACCAGCCGGAAATGCTATCATTAGAAATTCATTTCTCGTCAGGCCGCTTGGGTGGCTCAGTCCGTTGAGCATCTGACTTCAGCTCAGTCACGATCTCAAGTTTCTTGAGTTCGAGCCTCACGTCGGGCTTTGTGCTTTCTTGAGTTCGAGCATCACATCGGGCTTTGTGCTTGTAGCTCAGAGCCCGCTTCAGATTCTCTGTCTCCCTCTCTCTCTGCCCACCCCTCTTTCTCTTTCTCTGTCTCAAAAATAAACATTAAAAAAATAATAAAGAAAGTCATTCCTTCTCAACCAGCCTGCTATAATTAGAAGGGGTAACAATTAAATCATTATCAGCCCTGACCACTTTAACACCTAACAACTCATCAGCCCCCAGATGTCTCTTTGGAAAGCAGCAACAGGACCCTCAGAGGAAGGACTCAGGATAGAACTCTGGGATGGGAGGGAGGGGAGAGAGCAAGTCCTGGAAACTGGGGGGGCATCGTGAGCAGCCTGGTCTGAGTTGGCCATGGGGAGCCCTAAGCTGCCAGGAGGAAGCGAGTCCCAATGGCAGGGGTGTGTGGAGACTGAGCTGTGGAAAAGGAAGGAGAAGGCAATCAGACAAGACGACTCAGTGTTCTTGGACCGCTCACGGAAGTCCCCTGCAACGAGCGATCGGAGATCATAACACTCTTTGCCCAGAGAAGTCTCGTTACCGGACAGTAATGCTCGCTGGGAATCAGCATCACTAGATGTTGTCTTAGATTCTCTGGAACTCGGAATTCTGTACGGTATGCTTTTCTTCTGAAAACTCAGCTGTAACTCAGGATTCCGACTCTCGAGTCCTCAATAGTCTACGGCCTCTAAGACCCTAAATGCCAGGGGTTTAGCTCATGCCCGCCGTCTCAGCAAAGACCTCCTCTACCCACAACCGCCTGCTTCGTCCCAGCAAAGTCCCCGCTCCTCACTCCCAGCTGTCGGGCGCACGAGCTAATGCCATGGGCAGGCCTGCCAGTGTCTACGCTGTCTTATGTAGAACGCTGGATTTCAAAACTACTAAGTGGACTCTTTGTCACACTGTGGGTCGCTTTAAGAATGTTCTTCCTCACAATTTGATAATAGGACAAATTCTCTTAGCTCCTGTATTTGCTTTTTCCCCCTAAGCAATGATATCACAAATTAGCAGTTTGCAATCTGTTGGAAATAGCTCAGATGAGGTTCTTGTGTTTTGGGGGCCCCTAGGAGGATGGATCTTGATATTCCGGGCCCTGATCTGGTTTAGGCTTTTGACCAGGTAGATATCTGCTGGGCTGGTGTATGCATAAACAGGGAGGTAGGTGGGGAGTCTTTCACATGGAATTGAATGCCGGGGTGGGAAGGGCCAGGACCTGTCTGTCTGAGGTCCCCACTTCACTGGAAGTCCTTTCACACTCTTTGCAGTGAGTGAAGGTATTCTGTTGCTCAGAGACAGCTGTTTAATTACCACGACATGACCCTGGCGGGGACCAGGCTAACCCACGAATTGAGTGCCCTGGCCTGGACCAGTTCTCATGAAGTGACAAGTCAGAGCGGTGCTGAGGGAACACGGCACTGCTTTCACAGACAGCAGCGGGATACCGGGGAAGGGGGATAGCGGGGGAGGGCCGAGGAAGGTGGGCCTGTCGCGGAAGGGAGACACCTGCGGGTCGGAGGAAATGCCTGGCCAGCTGGCATCGGCTGGGGGGCTCGGGAGCTCTGGGAAGGGGAACATCCTGAAAGCGGGGCAGGAACCCGTCAAAGAGAAGTTTGACCGGCTCTCCTCTTTTGCCAGTGCCAAGGGAGGTAGTTTGCCTTTGTGACACTTCTCCCCTTCACCCTCTCCTCCATTATCAGGATGTTCCCGCTTCGTACAGAGCTTTTTCCCTGGCTGCCTTACGAGAGGCCTGGCTCTGGGGACTGCCTGGGCTTCCTCGATTCTCCTGACTCATCCTGCAGACTCACTGTCCTCTCTAGCGACCTTCTGTGGGCCCGGAGCTCACGGCCCTGACTTTGCTGGCTCAGGGAGGTCTCTGATGAGGGGGAGTGTGCAGCTGACCTATGCTGTGGTTTTGTCGGCTTTGCAAGATCTGAACACTGTTTGTTCTGCTGGGGGGGGGCGGGCGGGGAAGGCATTGCAGAAGCGTCCATGGTTTCCGTCAGTACTGCTTGCCCTTTAGCAGCATCAGATAGTACTGAAGGCTATTTGAGGGGCTGGATGCTAAGCATGAAGGACAACTGTCTAGTGGATTCCGGGCTGACCAGCTGAGACTCGATCAGAGCTTTGAACCTTACCTCGACTAAACCATGTAAGCCATCTCAAAGGAAAGCCGAGGTATTTATTCAGATATGGCTCTTCAGATATGGCTTCTCAACCTAGTCTCTTCCTAGAGACCTTTCTGGAAGAAAATCAGGGGGGAAAATGTTTGCTTAATTTAATCCCTTCCCCCATCACTCATTTTTCCTACTTAGGACCAACACCTGTGTTCTTCATAGGGCCTTCTTTAAATCACACTGTTTTCCCCTCAGCAGTGGAGGGGGAAGGGCGGGCCATAGGGTGAAATGGAAGGTGCGAGAGATTGCTGGCCAAGTGGCCAGTTCATCCTGTAGTTCTGCCCCTCCGCCACCGTTGCCCCTTCCGTCCACCTCTGAGAAGTGCCACCCTTGTCAATCCCGAAAGCCCCACGAGGTATGGGAAGAGGTGCATGAGAACAGGGACGTGGCGGAAGCTGCCTGTCTTTTGTTCCACGGACCAAAGAAGCCTAAGGCCTGGGTGGGAGCATTAGAGGAAATACTCCATGCCAGCATGGCTGGCACCTCACCCCTCTTTCACAGACAAAGCCCCAAGAATCGTTAAAGGAAGAAGAACTGTTCAGAAAGCCATATATTCCAGTTAGTGTGATAACTGATTGTCTTGCAGCTCCAGTGAAATCAATGTTTAAAACACAAAACAAAACAAAACTGGCGGCAAGGATCCCCGCCTCTCTTGATGGACTGCAGAGGATCTAAGCTTTTCAATCTTAGAGAAAAATGAACAGGAATCTGAGAAGAGAATGCCAGGAGTGAGTGTGGCATTTCTCTGTCTGCTCAGTGTGAACTGTTCGAGCGCTTTCAGGTGCTCCATAAAGGCGGGCCTGCATCAGTGTTTTGCCTCCTGAAGGGCAGGGGTCGCCTCTGCTTTCCTGGCTCCGTCCTATATGCAGTACAGCACCAGACACGAAGCGCAAAGCAGCCCGTGACCCGGCTTGTGCAGGCTGCTGGAACACGGCCCTGGGTTAGATCAGCGCCTGGCTTTTCTGGGTAGATAAAGATGACATTGGGTGCCCTTGGACTCTCTGATTTAACTCAGCCCTGGTGCGCGTTGCATCAGTTTGGTTTGCATCGCTGGCCAGCGGGGCTCCTCTCTCTGGCCCCCAGTAAAAGGGTTCCCATTTATGCCACGACAGGCACACACGGTGGTGTCACTACTGGGTCATGAGCAGCTTACAGGCAGGACTTATCTGTCCATCTCTGTGCACCCCGGCGCCTGCTGACTCCTAGTTAACAGAATGCAATCGAGTGAGTACTTTCGTACCTTGCATTTGACCTTGTATCGCTGACATGGGGCTCATGGAAGAAAGCTACCCTTGCACAAGTGTAGCTGCTCTGAAACCAACAGCAACATTCCCTGTCCCCACCTCCCCCCTCCAGCTCAATTATGCTGATGTCACAGTGCTACGCCAGGGGAAGACGGGAACAAGGAAAGAGGAGAAAAGAACTAACATTTTGTAAGCTTCCTCTTTGTAACAGAAACTGTCTACATAAATGGCCTTGTTTAGATGTCACAGAGGTGCTCTGAGGTCGGGATGCCCGTTCTCATTTGACAGGTGAGGAAGGAAACTGAGGAGGCAGTAAAGGGACTGTCCTAAAACTCTACAGCTTAGCAAGTGGCAGAACTGATGTGCCCACCTGTGTTCTACTGTACCCTGAAGTGGCAGCAGAGCTTTGGGGACATTGAGTCAGGCTTGTTCGGTGCACCACTTCTGGATCCCTGTTAGTTAAGGACAAGCATTTCCCTTGTGAACAGCCCACTTCTTTGGACCGGTCGGATGGTGGTGAATTTCACCGGATGGTGAAATTTCATATTTTCCATCTGTGGAATTCGCATAATTGTCAGTCAACCTCACCAGTGTAGCAATAAAGATTTCCCCCAATGGTCACCTTTGGGGTGACCATGGATTTTTCTGGTATAGGCTTGAGCATGGTATTTAAGGGTTAACTAAGGATGCAGATTCCTTATTAGGCACCCCCCCACCTTACCACAGAGATGGATTCTATAGATCTGAGCTGAGGGCATCATGACGCCAGTAACAACGTTTTGAGAAACAGCACTGCCCAGCAGCACACCCTCAGTGAACATCGGGAGAGTTTCCTTATAAAAGGGGCACATGATCAGGAAGGTTCTGGTAACTCCACGTGAAGAAATCATTGATTTCATTCCCGTAAGACCTTCTTGGAGCTCTTAATAGGTTCGCGTGCCGGGTGACTGTTCCAGAGGGGGTGCCCGACAGTAGGCAAACTTATCTCATGATGGGCCGTTTAATCCAGTATTTCATGTCTGTGATAGTGCCTGGTACACAGTAAGCACTCAGTTAGCTACTATTTATTACAGAGGCTTCTGTACTTGCTTTAGACTTGACTCCGTTGTGAGAAGAGAAGTACAGCTCAACTTCATTATTTAGGGTTAAATTGAAGTTAAGATCAGTTTCAATTAGGGTAAAGACTGAGTTGCAGAATCTTCTTTGGTGAACACCGAACTTTATATAGGGACCATCAAAGGCTAAAGGAGAGCTACTGTGGTATTTTGCACGGACATGGCCCAGCTCCTGTGTCCTGCGATAACATAGAGACAGAAGGATGTCAACTAACTTAATCCCCTCTTTGACAATAAGCGCTTCTAACGCACCTTAAAAGCTTATGTGTGCTAGTTCGTTAATACTAATTAATTCACTGGAGCCTTTCCCTCCTTGTAAAGGGTGAAAATAAATTCAGCTCGTCGGTGTGTGAGCATCCCAAATTCAGAACTAGTGAGGCCTGAGAGTGCAGGGTTTTAGCGATTTGTGCGGAAATTCGCAAACTTTATGTATAAGCGAACTGCGGCACATGCGTAGGTCCTGCCCTCAGGGGTTGGGCTTGGGTATCTGCATTTTTAAGAAGCACTCCAAGGGATTCCTCTGAGAAATGCTGATGGAGTGTTTCTATTTGGAGAGGCTGTTAACGCTGTCAGGCCACGAAGAGTAGAGGGACTGGCTCTCTGCGCTAAGGTGTAGATCTACTGGCATGGAAGAGTTAACTCATCGTCTCCGAGGAAGCAGTCCTGCTGCATATGGATGAGTTTAGATAATTTGGACTTTCAGTGTCTATTTTTTCTTTATTTGTCCTGAGATAATTCTGGAGAATGGCTTCAACCAGTTCTCATTCACTGCTCTGAAGGCTAAAAGTGATCCGAATGCTATAACCCTGTGTTCCGTAGGCTAAAAAGCTCTGAGTACAGGTGAAATGGAGAATTTACTGTTGGCATTGACTTTGGGATTGGGTTTTGCGACTAAGGTTTTCGTTCCAAGGAAACACGATACGGAACTCATTATTACACCGCGTTTCTCCCTCCTTTGCTGGTTTGAATTTTACTTCATAGTAGAAAGAGCACAGGGTCAAACCTATCTAAATTAACATCCCAGCTCTGCCCCCGTTAGCAGCATGACCTTGGGGAAAATTCCTTCGCTTCTTTGATCTTCTCTTCCCTTCATCTGTAAAGTGTGTTTAAAAATAACAATCTCATAAGGTTGATGGGAGTATTAAATGAGGCAACTTATGTAAAGCACTTGGCCCGGTTCCTGGCACATGGTAGATGGTCACTAAATATTAATGCTCCTTCACAGGAAACAACGAATGCGACTCTAAACGTGTTTCTCTACTCAGGTCATCTGTCTCAGCAAACGGTCATCTGTCCGTAGACACCCCCACTTCTCTAGGCGTCGGTGTCCTTATTGGTAAAATGGTAAAAGGCTAACAAAGATACCTGTGATGTGGGTTCATCGGATGGATTTAAATGACAAAATACGTGTAAAAGCATCTAGCGAACGCCTGGCCCAGCAGAAGAGGTCAATGTTAGTAGCTACTATTACTGTTTTTGTATTACTCAGCATTCTCTCCTTGACACGGCAAAAACTCCGCATGTGAATGCAGCCAACGGTGGTGTTGGCTCTGGATGGGAGACTGTCGCGATGACTTCTTAGTTTTATAAACTGTCATAAGTAATTATTAATTTGTGCCAGAAGCCTAAATATAACTTTGGGCACATTAACAGCAAACTCTTTGTCGCTGGCACCATCCCACCTGGAGCTCTCGACAAGAAAGTTGGCATTTTTGTCCAAAGTCTGAAGTTATGACGCAGCAACATAGTGAAAATGACCTCTCGGGGTAATGGCTTGAAGGCCCAAAACATGAAGATGTTTCTAGAGAAGTAAGCCTTCCGAGTGCCAAAATGAGATATCTGATTATTCCTCTTAAGAGCACAGGGGGGCGCCTGGCTGGCTCAGTGGGTTGAGCGTCTGACTTTGGCTCAGGTCATGATCTTGCAGCCTGTGAGTTCGAGCCCCTCATCGGGCTCTGTGCTGACAGCTCAGAGCCTGGAGCCTGCTTTGGATTCTGCGTCTCCCTCTCTCTCTGCTCCTCCCTTGCTCTCTCTCTCTCTCAAAAATAAATAAGCATTTAAAAAAAGAGCACAGGGTTGGGATTTCTCCTTTGAAAATAAAGGAAAGACAGGGTAGTCTGCAATCTCAAGGAATAAATTTTTGCGCTTTTTATGGAACAATTTGGGTAAATGTTTACTCACTTAAAAAATAATCTAGGCTGTTTCTTTGCCCAGAGACCTTAGGATCCTTTGTTTTACCTAGAACAGACTTGCACGGTCTGGTCTTTCCTCGGATGGTACCTTTCACTGAACTGCAGGAAGTCCTTCCGGGCCGTGCTGAATCATCAGCGAAAGAGAACTTTATGTGCAGGGCGCTGTTAGTCATGAGTCAATTTTATTTTCTTCTAACTCTT
This sequence comes from Hyaena hyaena, assembly GCF_003009895.1. Lineage (NCBI taxonomy): Eukaryota > Metazoa > Chordata > Mammalia > Carnivora > Hyaenidae > Hyaena > Hyaena hyaena. Next base: position 2,754,892 of record NW_024080779.1, read on the forward strand.
AAAAATTGGCAAACCTTACAAGGAGTGTTTGGTGGCTCTCTAGTAACTTGAATACCCAAGTCTATTAATGTGACTGTTCCAGCCCCTGACAACACTTGATAACAAAACTACATGATACAATAAAAATCAGCCCACCAGGCAGATTCCTGAACACTAAAGTGGTATGTGGTGCACGTGTGTGGGCGAGACGAGAAGAGGGGGGGAAGAGGAAGAAGATCGGGAGAAGTAAGAGTGGCAGCCAGCTGTTGTCCTGTTCTATGTAAATGAATAGTTTTTGAATTTTTGACAGAGATTTGGGGGCCTGTTGACTCAGCCACGGACTCCTACAGCTTTGGGCAAGTCACTGAATTTCTTTCTCCTAGAAGAATATCGTGCCTTGAGGAGACACTGACATGTTTATGTTCCATGGATCAAGAGAACTAACTCCTTTGGGTGCAAGGTCTTTCAAATTTAGATATTCTTTTTTTTTTTTTAATTTTTAACGTTTTATTTATTTTTGAGACAGAGAGAGACAGAGCATGAGCGGGGGAGGGGCAGAGAGAGAGGGAGACACAGAATCCGAAGCAGGCTCCAGGCTCTGAGCTAGCTGTCAGCACAGAGCCCGATGCGGGGCTCGAACCCACGGACCGTGAGATCATGACCTGAGCTGCTGCTGGACGCTTAACCGACTGAGCCACCCAGGCACCCCAAATTCAGAAATTCTTTGGTGATAAACCAAACCTGAAAACCTCAACTGCTTTTTTTTATGTGGCTTGCTTTGGGAATAGTTTAAGGATCCTTATCCTTCCTCTCAACTGCCTTCCTGAGCATGGACGGGTATTTTCTACCTTGTACACTCAAAGTTGGCTTCTTTTGACCTTCTCGTTACCAACATATATTTATTGTGTGCCCCCTGGATCCAGGCATTGCATCGCTTCCTTTTCATTAGGGAGAGAACAACTTCTTATTCAAAGGATTTAAGGAGATGGCTTTGAAAGGCGTGAACTGTCAGTCTTTTGGCCTGGGGTCTCAGGCAACTCCCTAGAAGGTGTTACGTATAGCACCTGAATTGTGTGTGAAGGAAAAACATATTAGTAGAAATTGTATTGTAATGGTAGGCCCTCTTGAATGTCTTCAAGTGATGTTACATGGAGACTCACAGAGTTTAATACACTCCACTGTCTATCTCTGTGTGACATATGAATTCAGTACTAAACTACTACGTATTATTCATAGCTTTTTGTTGATGACGTGGCGGAAATCTTATGGTTGATCATAATGGCTTCAGTTGACTTACAAAGTGTTTCATTTCCCAAATGTCCCAATTAAATGGAACAAGGTGAATTATTTCTGACCTGTATACATTTTTGAAAGACTAATATTAAGCCTAAGCAACAGGGTATTGTCCTAGAATGTGCCTTGTATCTATTTTCAAGAAAGGCACAGTGTAGTATCCAAGCATGTCAAACATATGTATTCTCAGATAAAGACGGAAAGCAAACACAGATTAAATATGTATAAATCAGCAAAGGCCCAGCTTTATGAAGTTCGTACATGCATATCAATTACTAGAACACTGACACAGACAGGAGTAGCTGCAAAACCTTCAATATTAAAAACATTACAACATGTCGTAGTCAAATAAAGGATCTCGGGTATATCTCGTTGATTCTCAGAGCCACAGAATGTTAGATGTGGAAGAGACTTTAGATATCACCCTCTTTAAACCCCTCATTTTACTCAAGCCCAGAAGAGAGAAGTCACTCTCTTGATGTCACAGAGGGAATTGGTAAAACTCAGAAAAATCCAGAAAGTGCAGTGTCATAGAAGCTAAGGAAGGAGGGAACCTCAAGAGCTTAAGATAAAACCAGTGTGTCATCACGAAGACACTGAGGATGAACGACTGGAAAACTGCCCTTGGATCTGGCAAGAAGGAGCTCACCGGTGAAGCCGAAGGAGAAATCTTGGTAGACCAGTGAGAATAGAAGCAGACTGTGGGATAGAAAATGGAGGCAATTCATATTAGAAGAATTGAGAAAGCAAAAGGAGGAAGATGCCCAAGAACATGGCAGTGTGAAAGAGTGGGGCTGTTTTTATAAGGAGCTTTGAGCGTGTTTTGAAAAGGTAGAAAATGAGTCCTGAGTCCCAAACCTAACATGTTTCTATGGTAGAAAATTATACATTGTAGAGCTGATTAGCCCCCTCTAAACCAGCACTACCTCCCAAAGAAGGTAAGACCGAACCCCAAACCTGGCCACATTCACTCAAGCTAATCATGTAGAAGGAAGGGCACAGGCCATAATTTTAAGTGATGGAGACCTGAGGGCTCTCCGGCAGTTATGACCAGATGCCATCCCCAACCTGTCTATAATTATCTTTGACAAGCCTATGGGCTTAGTTAGTACCTTTCCCTAAACCTAAAACTCTAATACTAAAACCATAACATTTCATTTGTTAACTCTCTTCTCCCATAGTAAGACTGAAATACATGTTGGGGACATTCTTTCAAGAAAGCCACTGAGTAGATCTACTCCTAGTTGGAGCTAATTAATTAGGGAAACCACTCTGATTTCCTCTGAACTGGGCTAAGTTGGATGGGCTTGACGTGATTCCTCTCAAATTATGAACATAGAGCCGGTCCCTTTGTGGTTGTCAATCTGGATCAAGGTCTAGGTTGGTATTTCAATTGCTTAATAGTTGACATTCTTGCTGGTGCTTGGATCAGATATTCAGCCAGCTCCATGAATGGTTAAGACCATTTGAAAGTTTTACTGGTGGCTGCAGACCTGTGCATCAACACCACTCATATGTGTGAGTGCTACAGAGGCATAATCAAGGACAGAGGCATCAAAGGCCATCAGTCTAGGGCAACACAGTGGATTCAGGGCTGAACGCATATATAAATCAAGTACACTGCAATCATGGCTTTGCGAGATTATCTCCTTTAATTCTCAATGGCATCCATGTGTAGTGGGTACTATTATCCCCATGTTACAGTTGGGAAAACAGACTCAGAGAGGTTAAGAGACTGTGACATGGTAATACGGCAGTTAAGAGGCAGAGCTGAGATATAAACCCAAGTCTGACTCCAAGTTGCTACCCATTCTATTAGGCTATCATTTTTGGTCCTTCACCCTCCCCTCCATTCCCATTCTATATCATTTTTCCCTGTCACTAAAGTCTGTTTCACCCTTTTCAAGAATTCTGTAGCTCTCTTTCCTACTAAAATCTGCTTTCCTGATAGGATTTGCTGTGTGAGGCACATGCATCATGATATGAATGTAGACAGTGCCACCTCTTCCAAAGGGAGCTGTATCTTGTATATTTTCAAAGTAGAATGAAAGTGTAGGCCTTATGTTACAGGGACTTCTGTCATCAGTGGGCAGGAGAAAGAGCTATTTCGGGGCGAGGATCAGAGGACCCATCCGAGCACCAGTGACTTCTGGCCAAGTAAGCGACACCTCTTCTGCTTATATATAAAGATGGCACTAATCCCATGCTTCGACTGGCTATGTTTGGACATAGGGGAGCCCAGCCCTGAAGGGAGATGGGAAAAGATGACCTTTAAGGTCCTTTCCATCCCAGGGATTCAATTAGCCTATGATTCGATGACTCAGAGGGGTGAGCAGTTATCTACCGAGATCAACTGGGAGAGACCAGACCAAAAAGAAATCTACTTTCTGACTCCAGTGGTCCAAGTTGGTTGCTCAGAAACACCCGAAAATAGCTCAAATCGTTGCTTCATTTGGTCAAATCATCCTCCGAGTATCCTTGTTGCTCTGGGGAGAATCATCTTTCATTAAAAGTGAGGGGGGGGCTAAAATCAGATCAGATTTAATGTTGGAAAAGCTCTCAGAGTCTATCCACTCCAGCCCTTTCATTTTAGAAAAGGTCTGAGACCCAGAGAGGTCACGGTCTGTTAGAGACAGAGCGGGAGCTGGAACCCAGGAGTGGCTCCCAGCCCAGAGTTCTGTTTAACATACCCCGCTGTCTGGTACTATCCCTTCCCAAACCCGTGTTTTCATTTACTCCCCGGTGAGGCCAGAAAACTATAACCACCAAAGTGAGGGAAACAAAGGCCTCTCCACTCAATCCTTTCCCACTAGGGACCTTTTCTTTTGAACAACTTGATACCCCGGTAAATCCCTGGGTTTGGGATGCATATATTTAATTAGAGAGAATCAGCTCTTATTGTTTGCTTTTCCAATTGAACCGGCTTCCGAGCAGCAGGAGAAAGGCTGGACTTCAATGGTGTATAGTTTGCATGCTGGCTCTGCCTGTAGGTAGAGGGAAGCGCTGAGCCCGAAGTAGGGTGACCGGAGGGCGTGTCCCAGCAGGGTCCCTACCTGGTCAACAGGTGCAGATGGGGGCTCTGGGGCCCTTATCTCTTTGGGCCTTCTCTCGTTGGCACCGTTGGGTGGACTGGTGCCTGGCACCGAGGGGACCAATCTAGTGACTAGCACCTCACCTCCCACCCGGAAATCCAGGCTTCTGCCTCCGCCCAATTTGCCTGATTCATCGTGGCAGGGATACATGCAAACCGTACATGCGTTTAGCAGGCAGCAAGGCCCGCTGAAGTAGAAGGCTAATTCTAACCTGCACGGCAGTTTGGGCAAAGGAAACCTCCCACAGATCCGCAAGAAAACAATAGCTTAGCTCCAAGGAGCTTGGGAGGTGGGCTCTTGCAGCCCAGTCGAGCAAGGGACGGCCCTGGGGCCCGGCTAACTGAGTTCCTCTTCAGCTGCATCGCTCACTAATTGTGTAGCCCTGGGCAAGTTACTAAACCTCTCTAGGCCTCACCTTCCTCATCTGTGAAATAGACCTAAATCCTTTGATGATCGAAAGAGTAAATAAATGTAAATTCCTTAGCAGGATGCCCGGTGGGTAGGAAGCGCCACGCCAGCTCTTATTTTTCCCAATGCGACTCCCACCAGAATCTACAAATCTACAGAGCAGCATCACGGGAGGAACAGACAAATGTGTGTTCTTCTGCGGTTGTTGGATGCCGCTGCTCTTTTGCCTTCTGGAGTTTGGGGCAAATTAAAATAGTGAGTTCATTTCCCCCTCGACCAGATGTGTTAACATCACAGTGGTCCCTCCCTCTCTAAGCCAAAGTCGAGATTTTGTCTCGCGTAGCCGATCTTGCAGACCCGCACATTTTCTCCAGAGAGGGGAGTGGCCCTGTTGCCGCAGCAGAAATGAATACCGTGCTGAGTGCACAGAAAGCCGAGGGCCCTTGTAGCGAAAGTAGCAAACTGGCGGTGATCTTGCCAGCAGTTTTAAAACAAATGGGTTGAAGGAGATTTCAAGAACTACGTGCCTACGTTGGAGCTGCACTCGAAGCATTTAGTAAACATGTCATTCCAGTATTGAAAACAGCATCTAATCAAAGCATGTTTATAATTAGACATCACATATTATATCTCTCAAAATTATGTTCCGCCAGGTGAGATGCCTTTCCCTGGAACACCGAAATCGACGGTTTGTTAGGCCTTTGTTATTATTAAAAAGAACAGGTTGGGGGTACCCGGAGAGACTCCCATAAATGATGATGCCTCATTTTAATTAGAGAGAGAGGGGGGAAAAAGCCAATATGTATGGGTAGCCTGTATGGAGAACCTTGTGCCTGCCTCACAAGGTATGACTCTATATTAATTTAAATCAGACAGAATTGGCACTGTGTTCTTTTATTTTTCATTAACATTTTGATTTAGAACAACAGATTGCTGCAGCAAGGGGACAAGAACGGCAGCCAGTGAGCCATCTGCCGAGGATCTCGCTGACGACTCCACTAGCAAAAGAAGCCAGTGACTCCGGAATGTATGCAAGAGGGACACACACCATTAGCTGAGTGACAGAATGAAAGATGGGAAACTTTGCTGGGTCAGAGGAGACAGAGATGGAGAAGGCAAAGCAGAGCCCCTTCTGATTGGAACCTGGAAAGATCCAAGCAATTGGGGCAAGCCAATAGAAAGGCGATCTGCAGTGGGTTTGCTCGAAGAGATTTTTCTTATCACATGGGATACGTTTTTCCAGATCAGTGCAGACATGCCCCTTGCAAGGCTCGCATTCTTGAGCCGTTTGAGATGGAAATCTTTCTAAAATGGAAACCTCCCTCCTTGCCTTTTTAAACCCAGCAGGGCAGGGGTGGGAGGGGTCTGCCCGCGGTGCAATGAGGAAGAGGGTGTGTTGCATGTATAGAATGAAAGACCGTAATGAACTGTCTAAAAGTCTGCCTTTTCTGGCCACCGTGGACAGGCAATTCTGAACAACACGAGTGAAAAATATACTCCTCCCGGCTGGGGAGGATCTCTCCCCATCACCAGCTCCCCATGGGAAACCAGTGCAATTAAATCAACACAATTCAATTTTCTACTGGGGAATTCTGGGTCTTTATCGGGAACTCCAGTCCCAGGGCTGGCTGTGTCGTCCGTGAGGCTATCTGGCCTCTTAGGCCTCTTCGTCCCTGCGCTAAATAGGCCCTGGGTTGCTGTGCCTTTCGAGCTGCGGGTTCTGCATGCTCTTCCCTTGTGGCCGCTGTCACATTTCAGTCTGCCTGCTTCTAGAAGCACCCCATTTCTAATACGCTATCTTCAGTAACCTAGGAAGTATTGAATGTTCTCAGCCTCACAGTGAGAGAGGAGATAGAAGGCTATGAAAATAGAAGATTAAAAGCACAGTAATCTGTATCCTCTGCATAATAAGGCGTGGAGGTGTGGGATGCATTGTAGAAAGTTTTTCTTCAAAAACGGTTAAAATAAAAATAGAGCTTGTACTGCTAAGAGGTGTGTGCTTCAAGTAGCTGGAAAATTAGCTTCCGTGCAACCACTCATTCCGCTACCGTGCTAGTTACATGGAGCCCGCATGGTGAATGGCAAGAGCTCAGGATTAGGAGGCAGATTTGGGTCCTACCCCTGCCGCTAACCGGGAACAACACATGAAGGTCTCTGGGCCTCAGTTTTGTCGGCCATGAAATGGGTATAGTGATAATATCTGCCTTGCGTCCCTTAATGTGAAGTGGGTACTACACCGGCCTCCATCCACGCATGCTCCCAGGGAAGTGCCACCCGTCAGTGCGGGTCGCTGTCTCTATCACCGTCCTTCACACGGGACCCGGCACCCACTTTCAGGAGAGATCTCTCTTTACTTCCTCTCTGGACCCATTAAACTCTGAAGGCATATTTATGTCCATGCATGTGTCCCCATTAATTACTGGGATCTTTCCTCCAAAGGCTGAGGGCTTCTCACTCAGTAAAGCCTATGGAAAGGAACTATCCTTAGGTGGCTTCTGGAAGATGACCTAAAGGAGTCCCCAGGCCAGAGCTGACAGTCCGGCCAACCAGGATTGCGTTAAGAGAAGCTGATTCTCTGTGCCCTCTGTTTCCATCTCCCCCCAACCCCAAACGCACCCACACACCCAGCAGAACACGGGGCTTGAGGAATAAAGTAATGGTCCTTTATTAACCTTTCCTGCAACGCCATCAACTTTGATGCTGTTCTATCTGCACTTCATCTTGTTATTGTATCTCCTACCTTGAAAGTGGGTTTAGGCTCAACTTGCCATCTTCCAGCTGCACACACTGAGCCTCTCTCTGTGTTCTTCCCCTCCACTCCCCCCCCCCCCCACCTCGGAGGAGATGGGTCAACTGTAGTGGCCTCGTTCTTGCCTCACAGTTTAACTTTATACCCCAAACAGGAAGGGGACATATTGCTCAGCACTATGAGCAGATGAGCCACATCAGGGAGTCACCTTCTGGATCCCACCACCCTGTGTGCCTCCCGACAAGACCCCCACAGGGTGGGCTGGCTCCACAGGGCAGCGACAGTAGCATAAATCTAAGTAGGTATGATTTGGAGGGCATCCCAAATGCCACCAGAAATCACTCTCTTGTTGGCCTGTGTAGTTTCCAGAACACCCCTACTAAATTGTGAATGTGCTATTTTGGGACCAAAATGGGGGCAGGGGTGGGGGCGCTGAGAAGCTGAATACTTTGCTACTGCTTCAAAGCTACGTCTTGATCGTTAGCTCAATATTGATCGATTTAGTGGTTTTGATTTTCAGCTCGACTCTAATGAAGAGGAGAGAAGGGTGCCTAGTGGTGGCAGCATTTGGTGTGTGCTGGGCATTATGCTGAGCATTCCATGTGAGTTCTCCCAATCAGTGCTCATGGTCACTTGAGCAGGGAGGGGACTTGGGACCGTCATTCCATAGAAAGACGCCGAAGAACAGAGTGTTTAGGTAACTTGGTGAAGGTCATACAGCTGGACGTGGCAGAATCAGTGTTGTAACCCAGGTCAGCTCAACCCTTAAAGCCCGCACAATGTTGCCTCTAATCTTTGGAGCCCTGACTTGCCTACTGCCCTGAACAAAACCGATAGCCCATACAGAACCAGCTCCACCTCCTTACAAGGCGGCTGAGCGCTCGGAGATTGGAGGAGTTGGCCATGAGATATGAATTCCAGAGCATGGGAATCTGCCACAGAAGCTGATCTGGAGTGGGCCATCTTGGTGGCATCTGGTCTGGAGTGAGCCATCTCGGTGGCGTCTGGGGCATCCTCTGAAAGCCCCGAGCTCCCGAGCCGGGGAGAGCAAGGGGCGATGCAGAGCACCCCCAAACTCTTCAAGGGAACTTTGTGATATCACTTGAATTAAACCAATTTGAAGCTAGAAAGGACCTCTGGGGTCACCTAGTTCTAATGCCTTGATTGCACAACGGGGAAAGGGGAGGCAGGGGAGGGCAGTCACACAGCTAGTTAGTAGCGGCTTCTACCTTCCATAACACATCGCCTCCCTTGTGCGCGTGGAAGAATTTAACTCTGAACAAACCAGAGATCTCAGCAACTCAGTCTGAGCCAGCCAACCCTAAATGCCCCCTTTCCCCCCAGCTTCACTGGAACATCAGATCACAATCCTAAGACCCTATCTTCAGGACTCCTTCCCTGAGGCTGTGAGAGGATCTAGCTGTCCTCACCAATTTTGAGCTCAGAGATTGAAAGATGTCCCCAGACAGCAGGAATGGACTGAAACTTCTCTGCCTATATGTATATTCTCAGCTGCCACCGGCTCTGGGCTCAGGGTCCGTATGTGTACTTCCCACTGTGTAAAGGAGGCCTGCCTTCGTCTTGCCCAAAATTGGTTCCTCCACAGCTTCCACGGGGGAGCCCCTTGTTCTACGTTAACAGAGCTTGGTGAACAAGGTGGCTTCACCTTTCTATCCATCTTGCGCATTTCAGACTACGGCCACTTACCGCAGATGCGAGAGGCCTGATTTTGGCTGGTCCCCGCTGCCTCCTTTTGGGCACAGCAGCCGGTGATCTCTGCTGTAGCATGACAGAGAACTCTCTAACTGCTTTCTCCTCCCTTCCCTGAGTGCTTCCCGGGTCAAGGCGCAGAGTCCCTCTCCGCGGGAGCTGTGCAGAGGGCAAGGTGATGGCGAGCTGCCTCTGGCAATGGGGTCTCCTTCCGATGAAGGGAGGGAGGGGGGCACTTCAGGATTGGGGTAAGGGGTGAACCTCGATGGACCTCTGTCCTGGCCACAGTGGAGGCTGGGGAAGGCGGCCAGAGTTCTGGAGCTAAGAATAGTGAGACCTCTTTCAGGTTTATCATATTGACACATTTCACACTACATTTCTTAATGCGCTACCTTGTTGGATAGCATTTTTGGTCACCTTTGGAGTCGGCTATTGAAAAACCCCTTTCTTGTTTCTTTTTAAAATAACCTTCTATGGTGTGGAACTTGAAAAGATTGTCAGATGGAAGTGTTTATGTGCTCTCATCTCAGCTAAGATAGCGTAAAGATCAAAGTATCCAACACATATATTTACCGAGTACCTGGAGGGACATAATTCAGGGGGTGCAGTGATATCTGAGCTGCCATCAGTGATGCATCTCTTACTTGATGCCAGCTGTATGCATGCCAGGGCGAAATGAATAGTCCTCTGGCTGTAATCAATTTACTTCATTCAAACAATTGGCAATTGTATTTTCAAGCAACTGGCAATTTCATCTGCTTTACCAAGTTTTCCAAAAACACACAACTGAGGACCGACTGCAAAGATAAATATCAACAACCAAAGAAAGGCCATCTGCCGCAGCGGTCATTGCTGGGAACAACACAGGTCCCTGGGGAATCCGGCCAAGTCTGACAGCTCACTCACCTCATCTGACTGAGACCCCCTACCCCCATCACCTTCCTGCCCCTTTACTGTCCCTTACCTGGATGAGGTCGGCATTTAAAGATATAGCAGAGCTATGCTAGATGTGGCTTGTCCTTGCGACGGAACTCCAACTAATCAGCTCCTACCTGCCTGGATTCCACTACTAATCGCATTTTTTCCTGACCCTCTCTGAGACAAAGGTCAATAAAGAAAGAGCTGCGGCGAATGCTTTAGCACTCTGCTCGGGAAATCAGGAGACGGGAGTGCCAGTCTCATTTCTGCGACTGGCTCAGTGCCGTCAAGCTCTCGTCTCTGAAACTCTTTTCTTCTGTATAACGTTAAGACATTGCGCTAGATGACCTCTAAGGTCCCGCGTGTCTCTAACGGTCCCTATTTCCAGTAGCAGGGGTTTACTTTGGGAAACCTCTCCCCAGGTTCCGTATATTCCTCCTAGTCTCCTACACCTTCTGCATCTCCAGTCCCACCAACAACAATCACACATGACGTGTGACTGGATATACTTGGCAGAGTTTTCAAAACACTTTCACATTCATCCTCTCATTCGATCTTCTTAAGACCCCTGTAAGGTACACAGCTTGGGGATTATCGTCCCCGTTTTGTTGGTGAAGAAACTAAGACCTAGACAAATAAACTGACTTCTGCAAGATCAGAGGGCTGGGTAGAGACAGAGACGGAACAAGAACCCAGGCATTCTGACTCTGAGTCTGGTGCTTTAGTCCTCTGACAGATACAACGGCAACTAACATTTCTTTTTTTTTTTTTTAAATGTTTTTATTTATTTCTAGGAGAGAGAGAGAGACAGCGTGAGCAGGGGAGGGTCAGAGAGAGAGAGGGAGTCACAGACTGAAACAGGCTCCAGGCTCTGAGCTGGCAGTCAGCACAGAGCCCGACGCGGGGCTCGAACCCACGAACCGCNCTGAAACAGGCTCCAGGCTCTGAGCTGGCAGTCAGCACAGAGCCCGACGCGGGGCTCGAACCCACGAACCGCGAGATCATGACCTGAGCGAAAGTCGGACGCTTAACCGACTAAGCCACCCAGGCGCCCCTGGCAACTAACATTTCTTGAACGCTCACCATCTACCAAGTGCTTTCTTCATATTTCATCGTTCACTTTTTACCACCACTCATGAGGTGGGCGCTACTATTTCTCTCATTTGTCAGACAGAAAAACTGAGGCTTGGAGGGGTTAAGTTCCCAGGTCCCAGACCTGAGCCCAGAGTCTGAATTCTGAGAACAAACACCATTGCTACACAGCCTGTCTTGGGCTATTTAACACGTACCTTAAAGAAGGAAGGTCAAGCTCTCGCTTTGGCCGCCCTACCTGGTGGAGGAATAATGATCACTCCAGAAAGGTCAAGTAACTAATCAGTCAGCAAGTATTTATTAAGTATTTGCTGTGTGTTCAGGCTTGTGCTAGGATGGAGATATTACAGGAGACCAAGGTGTAATTGTAAAGCTCAGTGAATTAGGAATCTGGCTCAATGCATAAGATCGCATAATGGCTATATAAATCATGGCATATATATGCCATAAAATGACACTATATGACACAAAAATTTATAGACATTAAAAGAACAAATTTTTAGAGAACATTTAAGGAGTCTGGAAAAGTGTTCCCTAAATAATACAAAGTATATCGGGGCACCTGGGTGGCTCAATCGGTTAAGCGTCTGCCTTTGGCCCAGGTCATGATCTCATGGTTCATAGGCTCAAGCCCCGCATCGGGCTCTGTGCTGACAGCTAGGAGCCTGAAGCCTGCTTCAGAATCTGTGTCTCCCTCTCTCTCTGTCCCTCCCTCGCTTGCGCTCTGTCTCTCTCGGTCTCTCAGAAATAAATAAAAAAGTTTTTTAAAAACGTGTAAAGGCAGGATACAAATCTCTATATATAATAAAACCCAAGTTTGAGGTGATTTTCTACTCTAGTTGGATGGTTTTTATCTATGTTTTTGAGGATTTTTTCTTTTTTACAGTAAGCATGAATTTTCAATTTTAACTTCTATTATCATAAAAAAATATCCTTATGCTTTAAAAAATCTAGCTGGGGGGGGCGCCTGGGTGGCTTAGTCGGTTAAGCGTCTGACTTTCGCTCAGGTCATGATCTCGCGGTTCGTGGGTTCGCGCCCCGCGTCGGGC